>NW_022630998.1:49812386-49883242 GCF_010015895.1 Lontra canadensis
TATATATATATATATATAAAATGCAGCCATCAAAAGAAATGAAACCTTCCATTTGCTACAACGTGGATGGAGCTAGAGGGTATTACGCTGAGCGAAATAAGTCGATCAGTGAAAGACAATTATCATATGATCTCTTTGATATGAGGAATTTGAGAAGCAGGGCAGAAGGCTAGGGGGTAGGGATGGAAAAAATGAAACAAGATGGGATTGGGAGGGAGACAAACCATAAGAGACTCTTAATCTCACAAAACAAACAGGGTTGCTGGGGGGTGAGAAGGTAGGGAGAGGGGGGTTGGGTTATAGACATTGGGGAGGGTATATGATATGGTGAGTGCTGTGAAATGTGTAGACTGATGATTCATAGACTGTATGCCTGGGCAAATAACACATTATATGTTAATAAAAATAATTTTTAGAAAAGAAAAAAAGGTAGGGAAAATAAAAACTATAAGGAGATAAACAAAAAGCTGAGGGTATTTGTTGCCAGTGGATGTGTACCACAGGAAATGTTAAAGGAAGTTGTTCAAGCTGAAAGAACATGACACGGGATAGAAACTCAATTCTTTCTACGGAAATGGCAAATGCCATTTCACCAGAAATGGCAAATAGGTAATGGACAACTGTAAAAATGGATACACGTTTTTCTTTTCTTCTGTTAAAAAAACCTTTGATTGTTTAAAGCTAATATTATAAAACCATATAGAGCGTTTGTAACAAAAGCAGATGTAATATATATGAAACAGTTTCATAAATGATGAGTAAATGAAATTCTATTCTTGAGAAGTTACTGTAACTTATGTGAACTAATACAATATTACATAGAATATATTACAAGTTGAAGACACAGAATATAGTCCTTAGAATAAACACCAAAGAAAAAAGCAAACATGTATAATTAAAAACACGACAGTAGAAATAAAATGAAATACTTAAGGATTAAGTAAGTAATTAAGTAATTAAGCAAAATAAGACAAAAAAGAAGAAACAGAGAAACAAAAATCCACATTGAATAAATAAAAAACAAATAGCAAAAAGGTAACTTTAAATCCAACCATATCAATAACTGTAACACATGAAAACAGACAAAAATTCAATTAAAAGGCAGAGATCTTCCAGACTGGCTAAAAATATAAGGCTCGACTCTATTCTGACCACAAAACTCATACTTTAAATATAAAGACACATAGAAATTAAAAGTGAAATATGAATATATATATATAGCACACTGGTAAGAAAGCAAGAGTATATTAATATCAGATTAAATACACATTAAGACAAGGAACCATTACCAGAGATATAAAGGAACATTTCACAATAACAAAAAGGAAAAATTTTTGGAAGACACAGTTACAAAGTGTGTATATCTCATAAGAGGAAGTTCAAAAATATGAAGTAAAAACTGAAATAACTAAAAGGAGAAATAGATAAATTAAAAATCATAATTGGGGTTTTTTTTCTCAGTAATTGATAAAGTAATTAGACCAATTAGACCAAAAATCAGTAAGAATATGTATGATTTTAGCAACACCAAACAATACCATGATTTAATTGACTTCATCAATGATTGTGTCTCACATGCCACATGCAGAATGCACATAGAGTGTTCATAAAGTTAGACCACATTCTGGCATAAAAACAAGTCCAAAAATTTCAAAAGATTGAAATCTTAAACAGTATATTCTCTGGTTGCAAAAGACATTACTTAGATTTCAGTATCAATAAAATATCTGGAAAATAAGCAGATATTTGGAAAATAACAACATACCTAAACCCATGGATTAAGGAAAACATCACAAAGAAAGGAGCAAAGAATTTGAAATAAAATACAATGCAAATACTACACTCAGAAATTTATGAGTGTCAGCTAAAGTAGTACTTAGATGGAGATTTATTATTTTACATGGTTATGTTTATTAGAAAAAAGAAATATTTAAACTCAGTGATCTAAATTTCTACTCTAAGGAGACTGATAAAGAAAAGGTCCTACTACAGTATAAGTAACACAGTTATTTTTAAAAAGCCTAAATCTGGGACACCTGGGTGGCTCAGTCGTTAAGTGCCTGCCTTTAGCTCAGGTCATGATCCCGGGGTCCTGGAATTGAGTCCTGCATCAGGGTCCCTGCTCAGCAAGGAGCCTGCTTCATCCTTTCTCTCTGCCTCTCCCCCTGCTCGTGGTCTCTTTCTCTCTCTCTCTCTCTCTCTGTATCTCTCTGTCTCAAATGAATAAATTAAAAAAAAATTTATATAAACAAATAAACAGCCCAAATCAGTAAAATATAAAATAAGCAACAAAAATGTTTACAAAGGCAAAGGTTAAAAAAGGTTATTTGAGGATAATAATGGCATTGATAAACATCTAGTAACATACGAAGAAAGAGAGAGGGGGAGAACTCAAATTGTCAAAAATACAAATTAAAGAGGAGATATCATTATAGATCTTAGAAAAATTAAATAATAATAAAATATTTTGAATAACTTTGTTAGTAAATTTGAAAAATTAGGCAACAAATAAAATTTAACAAAACTGACCCCAAATGAAATAGAAAACATATATGTGCATAATTACCTTTCTACTGCTGCTATAACAGATATTTAAAACAGCACCCAATAACCATATGAGTCAGAAGTCTGGACACAGTGTGACTCAGCTGGGTACACCACTCACTCTGCTAAGGCCTTACAATGCCAAAATCAATGTGTTGGCAGGATTGGTTCTTACCTGGAGGCTCTAAGGAAAATTCTACCTCTAAGCCCAATTCAGGTTGTTGGTAGAACTCACTTGCTTGTGGTTGTAGGACTGAGATGTCTATTTTCTTGATATATTGACTTCATCTTTAAGCCAACAAGTCTCATGGTTCAAAATCTTTGACTTTCCCTTCTTCCACATCTCTCTGACTGCAGCCAGAGAAACTTCTCTGCTCTTAACAACTCATGTGATTAGACTGAACCAACCTGATAATCCAAATTAATTTCCCTATTTTAAAGTATGTAACATTCACTACATCCGCAAAGTCCCTTTTGTTATGTAATATAATTTATTCCAGGGATTGTTTCAAGGATTAAGCCATAGATATCCTTGGAGGAAGGAGGGAGCTATTCTGCATACCACAGTATAATAAAGGAAGATAAAATTATAGATGACAGATCGATCAACCAATGCATAGATAGATAGATAAAAGAATAGATAGTTGAATGTTAGAGATATTGTATATATTTTGATAACTGAAGTTGTTTAAAACTTTTTTTTCCACAAAGAAAACTCCAGGTTCCAATGGTTCCATTTATGAAGTCTATCAAATACTTTATGAACCCAAATATACCAATCTTAGACACCAAAATCATTTAGAAAACTGTAGTGAAAAGAACACTTTTCAGTTTATTTTAAAAGGCCTGCATAACTCCAATATTGTAATATCATAAAAACATTACAAGAAAATCATATACCAATATCCATCATGAATTTAAATGCAAAAATCCTCAAAGAAATATGATCAAACTGAATCCAATGATACATAGAAAAAACCATACATCATATCTAACTGGGGTTTATCTAAGGAATGCCAGATTAACTAAAAAATAAATCAATATAATGGAATCGGGAGGGAGACAAACCATAAGAGACTCTTAATCTCACAAAACAAACTGAGGGTTGCCGGGGAAAGAGGGGTATGGAGAGGGTGGTGGGGTTATGGACATTGGGGAGGGTATGCGCTGTGGTGAGTGCTGTGAAGTGTGTAAGCCCAACAATTCACAGACCTGTGCCCCTGGGGCAAATAATACATTATATATTAATTTAAAAAAATTTTTTTTAAAAGCTAAAAAAAAAAAAAACACAAAAAAAACAGGACCCTCTAGAAATGTATTCCCAACTCCAAGGGTTTAGGTGGTAGTGGAAGGAGGTACGCAAAGAGAAAGGGTGGAAGGTTAGGGGGATAGCTGGGGATGTTAATAAACAAGACAGCCATTAAAAAAATAAATCAATCAATAAATCAATATAAGCAACAAGATACAGGACATTCATTATGCAATTACCACAACAGATGCAGGAAAAATATTTGACAAAATTCAACATGCATTGAATGCTAAAAACAAATACTCTCAGCAAATTAGCAATCAAAAGAAATTTTCTCAGTATAACAAGGGTATCGTACCCATAACAACAACAGCAACAACAACAAAACAACTACAGCTAAGTTCCTACTAAATGGTGAAAGATGAAAGGCTTTCTCCCTAAGATTGAGAACAAGATAAGGATGTCTACTCCTCATTTCTACTCAACATTGTACTGGACATCCTACTCTGTGGAATAAGATGGGGGGGGAGGAGGTTACTGGAAAGGAAGAAGTAAACTGCTTTTATTTGCAAATGATACTACTGTTTCTGTAGAAATTTTTAAGCAATCTAAAAAACCCACTAGAAATAAATAAATGTAGCAAGGTCTTGGGACATAGTTAAGACAAACAAATCAAAGGAAGTGTATAGTCCAGATATACATAGAGAGAGAGCCCATCTATAATGAATAACCTAGATTTCGTCCAAATTTTTAAAAAATTCATCAAAAGACACTATTAAGAATATGAGTATTCAAGCTACAGACTAACAGAAAATATTTTTAAATATATACATTTATATTAATATATTAACACATTAGATATATGCATATGTGTATATATATATGTGTATATATATATATATGTATAGACAGATAGATAGATATATCGGACAAAGAACTAGTTTCAAATTTATATAGAGGCCTACAAGTAAACAATAAAACAACCTTCCATAAGAACAAATGGTTAAAGAAAACTTTAATAAAGGTAGTTATATAAATGACCAGTAAACACATGGAAATGTGCCAAAATCACTGGACATCAGGAAAATGCAAATTCAAATCACAGTGAGATACCACAAAACACCCATTAAAGTGACCAAAATTAAAAAGACAACTGACACCATATGCTGAGGATTGTAAAGCTACTGGAACGCTCATACATTGCTAGTAAGAAGTACTACCATTTGACTTTTTTACAGTTAAACATACACTTACCCTTTACCCCAACAATTTTACTTCTAGGTATTTACCCAGGAGAAATGAAAGCATATTACAAAAGATCAATATGATACTGCTTATAGCCTTAACAATAACAGGACCAAACTGGAAATTACCTTTTAAAATCCACCAACTGGGGAATGGATTTTACAAGTATGGAAGTATGGTAGATTAATACAAAAGTATAATATGCATCAGTAAAAAGGAGTGATTATTGATACACGCGACAACATAGATTAATCCCATACACATTATCCTAAGCAAAATAAGAAAGACTCAAGAGTAGATAGTGCATGTTCTACTACATGTTTTATTGTACGTTTCACAGAACTACATAAAGTTCTAGAATAAATCAAGCTGCTTTATGATTAAAAAAGAGTCAAGACTTTAAGTCAGGGAATTAACTAGAAAAAAATATGAATGAAAGAACTTCTGGGATTGGTTGGAAATGTTTTATATCTTTATAATAGTGTGTGTTACACAGGTATATCCATGTATCAAAAATCATAAAATTGTTCACTTAAGATTTGTGTATTTCAATATACATTAATATCTAAAAACTGTAAATAAATGAAAAAATTCTGAAATCTACCTAATTCCAAGTAAATCTAAAAGATTTCATCTTCACATGTCATGGTTACCTACTAAGATTGTTCTTGTAGACCCTCTGAAACCAATTAATGAATTAAAAAAAGAAGAAGAAAATGGTTAGATAATCCTTTACCTATACAACACTTTTGAGGTAACACAACTGTTTGTTAGGTTGGGTCTTTTTTGTGTATCACCAGTCCTAGGAAAACCCATTCCTTCGCATAAAAATATTTTTTTTTCTTGGAATATGATGGCCAGGAAAGGAATTTTCAGTTCCACTACGAGCTTAGAGTGGCAAAGAAAAACTGTGATTACACCATGTAATAAATCCACAACTTCTTAGACTGAAAAAGTGGAAAAGGAAAATGATTCTTATATCATGAAGTTTTATTTTTACTACAGTTAATGCCACTTTCTATACTCCACTTTCTTTTACAGAAGAAAGACACTTCCAGAATTTGTTTAAATAGAGTCAGAAAGTGTTTATGTCAACTAGGAGTTTTCTCTGTTTCTGTAGGGGTGAAGACTAAATTTTCATTTCTTATAAAGATAAAGGGATCATGACAAGGTTAGATTTGGTCAGAATGCCATGTCATTTCATAGCCAAATGAAACAGTGATATTTAGATTATAATCCTTTGTGAGTTGTTTTTGTATAAAGCATGACTGTATTTAATATCTATTATAGCTTTTACCTCAACTTCATCTTTAGCATACATCTATATTCTTTCTTCAATCCTCCTCATTTTTAGTCAAACAACCTTTTTTTTTTTTTTTTTCCACTCTGCTTCATGCTTAGGGTAAATGTTTCTTTGTTTGTTTGTTTTAATTTCCTAAATAGTTCAAAGGCTACACATTTATGAGATGACCCAAAAGCTTATAGATAACAACACTAAAGACAAGCATTTAACGAGAGACAATGGATCCCACTTTGGTCCTGCAAGAAAATAAGTATATCTGCAAGAAATTGAAATTCCAGAGACAGAAAGCAAACTATATCAATAGGGTCCTTGTTCTTTACATCACCTCTGTGTGTCTTCTTGAGGAACACAATAATAGAAAAAGAACCCGGACTTTCTAGACAGAAATCTGGCAGATTTTGATTCTGTCATGTCGGAAAAGTTATTTAATCTTAATAAGCTCCAGTACCTTACTGTAATTAGGGTAATGGTGACCTCTAGGGTTGTTTTCTGTTTTACACACACACACACTCTCTCTCTCTCTGTGTCTCTCTCTCTCTATCTTTCTCTCACACACACACACACAATGAGACCTGAATGTAAGGAATGGTGCTTGGCACAGACAAAGCACTAAATAAACTAGGATTTGTTTATTTCTGGCTCTTGAATCAAATGACAATTTGTTCATCAGAGATTTGCCCTCAAGTCATGAGCACTGCTAGTCCCCATTTCATTTGGCCTTCAGGATTTATGGACTCAATGAATGAGAAAACACAAAATGACCATCTCCTATATTAAAATTCTAACCCATTATTTGGAACACTAACCAAATGCTATTCCTAGTTATTTAGTCACAAAGGAAATATAGACATCAGAGACTATCATTATGTATTATTTTAATAGTTACTATAAAAAAACAATTATCCCTCATTTTGCTTCAATTCAGAGAGAAATATTCTTCAGAAAATATTCATATATCAAAGACTTATACCTTGAACAGACCACTAAGCTATATATATAAGCATATCAAATGCTTTTTAAGAAAACATTACATAATTTTTAAACGTTTCCTTGAAATAAGAAAATAAATAAAGAAGCCAGCAATTAAAGAGCTTGTTTTGTTTCACATCAACAAATGGACTAAATATTTTTGAATGGGGAAAAGAATTTCTTAGGATAAATGAACTATAAAATAAGGATTTGCTTGTGACTCATTTTTCAGAAACGACATAAAAAATTTGGAGGCATATATCTCAAATGATGATGTGGTTCAGTCTTTAAAAAAAAAAGGAAAAAAAAGAAATGTCAACTACTTATCTTCTTGCATTTTCATGTATCAAAGTCACCTGGAATAAATTATTATATTCCAGAAGTATGGGTACTGAGACATTACTTGCCACTTAAAGAAAATAAAAGCATGTTTATAGTTTTTATTCTTCTTATCATTGTATATATTTGAAACCCTGAATAATAATACATTTGAAAATCTGATAGTCATCATAGCAAAAATTTACTTTTTAAATGAAATCAGTGAATGTGTTTTAATTAAATATACCTCAGAAAAAAGTCTTTGATTTCTTAAATTATACATAGAATTCATTATATTATTTGGACATTTAATTTTTAAGTTTCAAAAATCTAGCCCAATGAATAAAATATAATACAAATATAAAAATAACTTTATCCACTAATAAACTAATTTTATTACCTATTTTTACAATAATTCATTGAAGTTCTGAATAAAATAGAGAATTATAGTGCCTACTACCTAGTTAATATGAAATGATTTAAATTCTTCCTAAGGCATTAATTTCATACAGTCTATAACATTTTAATGGCCTTGTGAACATTCTAAGCAACTCTTCTAAGAAAATAGAAATTCAGATGCAGCATAGTTTTTTTAGTAATCTATTTTGATAGACTTCAGTGCGTATATGAGGTTGACTTTAAATACTAACAATCTACTTGTAAAGTCTACTGTCAATGTTTACTTATAATCAAATATGATTAATTTAGCCAGTCAGTTCCTGGCAGTACCCCCAGTAATGGAAAATTATCATAAGCCAATATATCTTGATTACAACAGCCTGTACCTTTATTGTCTGTCCAGATTCCTTTCACATCAGGTCGGTAATGAAAAGCTAAGTCACAAACAGAGGTATTAGAAGATACACAATGGGACCACTGTTTTTTAGAACAAATCATATTTTCAATAGCTCACAATGTAATTTGATGGCTTCCGTTATATAATCCCTCAACAAACAATTAAATTCTACAGATTTTTTCCACTTAATATCACTGTTAAATCACATAACCTATAAAATAAATTAAAAGTAAACCAGCTTATGTTTAAAGTCTTTGATTTGTGAAGAAAACAACTGGGAAGCGTTTAAGCAAGTATTAAAAACAAATATTTATATTGTTAGATTTGGCAGCAGAGGTGGGTTCTCAAGAGAGACAACATGTTCCAAATGGTGTATTCCATTATCTTCTCAGCCCC
Organism: Lontra canadensis; assembly: GCF_010015895.1. Classification (NCBI taxonomy): domain Eukaryota; kingdom Metazoa; phylum Chordata; class Mammalia; order Carnivora; family Mustelidae; genus Lontra; species Lontra canadensis. Next base: position 49,821,207 of record NW_022630998.1, read on the forward strand.
ATTCATAAAGTGCCTCTGTTAGGCAACAGGATCACTCTGCTAGATTAATGAACACAGGTTGATGTTTAGCACTAACTGGTTGTGCATACAAAGAAGAAAGCACCACTCATTTTTACTTAAAAACAAAATCTGCCTAAGCAACATGCTTAGGCAGAGGCATCTTTCCACCAAAGTCAAAGTAACCAAACCTAACTGAATGGGGAATCGGAACGTAAAACAAATGGGCACACCACTCAGGATACCTCAGAGGGGGTTCTCCAAAACGCAGAGTAAACTAGTTTTGTGGATAGAGATTAAAGGCTGCCGTGCCTCTGGCATGTGTTTATTATTCTCCCCCATGTTACTAGGACCCTAATTGAAGACAAGAGACTTTGGGGGACCCTAACATTGTCTTAGCCTTTCTTAACGCGCCCTTAACCAAGTGGAATTCGCTCCATCCCGACTCCTATAGAGATCTCGCAATCCCAAACCTGAAATCACTGCATTTGCACCGAGATCACAAACCAGGCCAGCCAGGAGGGAAGATCAATGGCAATACCAGACCGCCTGTTCCCCTGACTTTTGTTTGCTCGGGTTTACATTTTAGACGGACATTCACATCCTCCCTGCGGAGCCTGGGAAGATATTAAATACTTCTATCCCTCATCAAGACAACCCAATCACAGCCCCGCAGAGCACAGAGGAACCCAACGGTGTCCCCAAGACCGAGTCAGAACCTAGACCTTCCTGAGGTCGAGCACAATTTGTGCTTGGAGAGAGAAGAAAGCATCTGTCTCAATTCCTCCTGAAGCCATACTTTCTGTATAGACCCACCTGCATAGGAGCTTCGTGTCTCATTGTTCTCAAAATGTCCTTTCTCTCTGGCTAAGACAGCGCTGGCGAGGGCGCTGGGTCAAGCATGCACAGCCCGCGCGCTCCACGTTCCACACTCTGCACTCTTGGGGTTCACTAACCGGCTCCAACATCAGCACCGGAGCTGTCCCCTCCTTGGCGCCGCACACGCGTACTGGCCGGGATTCCCGAGCGCTCCTGGGACTTGTAGTCTTAACGCGCAGAGTTTTTCTCGCAAACCCGCGAGCCTTGAACTACAACTCCCGGCAAGCAAGCATTTAAAGAGGCTGCTCCTCCAGTCAGACTTGGCCGCGGAGCCTCCCTTCGCCTCCCTTGGAATAGCTCCTGGTTGTGACTGCTCGGAGCCTCCCAGCCAATTTCTTTGCGAGGCTCAGGAGAAAGTGACTCCAGCTCATATCAGCGGGGAATTTTCCCTTTCTACTCACAGATTTCCGTGGCTAGACTGTGATTTTCTGGTTAGGAAACGCACTACCTTGTGCTAATTCCCGATACAAGGAAAACCGGAGCTGCGTTCTGGGACTCTTCGCCCTACACCTCCTAATCCCGAAACGGGAAAGTTTACATGTATCTATAAGCAGAGTGGGGTGGTTTTACAATCTCACTCAACAAACACGGGGAAGAAAGATGATGAATAGCACACACATAAAGAAAGTAGTTCACCCGCACAATTGCATTGACAAGGCAGGCGCGCGCGCGCGCACACACACACACACACACACCCCAAAGTCCGTCAAAGCGACGTTTCGCGCAGAGCATGCAGGAGAAACTCCATTCGGCTCACCTTTCCGTACAGCTCCATTGCAACTCGAGGTTCCGAAATTCTCAGTAACGCCTGCTCCTACAAATGAGGTTAGGGTCTTACACAGGAAGCTGAGCTAAACGCACAACACAATGGAAGGGGTGGGGGTGGCGGCTGGCGGAGGGAGAAACGGGGGACGTGGAGAGTACAGCTGATTTAGATAGATGGCTTCTTTCCTCTGGAGGGAAAGCGTGGAGTCTTCAAGTGCCAGCTGCGGAGAAAAAGCTGAGAATCTCTTAGCAAGTGCCAGGGGCGAGATTGCGCTGGGCAGCCCCTCCCGAGGCCCTCCCCCAAGCACCTTCTACCGTCATTAGCGCGCACACACAAGCGCTGCTGGCCGCGGGCTGGAGAGCTGATAGGGCACTGGGTTATTTACCCAAAGCAAGTCACATAAAATGAACACATTCATCACCAGAGCCCAGAAGCACCGTCACAGAATGAGATAGGAGACCTCTATTAAGTTATCCTGTTCTTTCTTTAATTCAGTTACTCCTTGCGTTACAAGGTACTCATCCCGGATGAGTTCAAAAATGGTTTTGAAATCTAACCTTACTTTTGTCATACTTATTTTCGCCCTAATTTGATTCAGATGTGTGCTATCCATGTTCTCTGTACCTATCTAGGGACACCCCTCTCCCTTTAAGAGTTAATCAGTCCAGTAATGATTCCTGACTTTTGCATGAGGTCCAGAGTTGAGGGAAATTGGAAGGGGAGGTGAACCATGAGAGACTATGGACTCTGAAAAACAATCTGAGGGTTTTGAAGGGGGGGGTTTGGGGGAGCCAGGTGGAGGGTATTAAGGAGGGCACTGGGTGTGGTGCAAAAACAATGAATTCTGTTATGCTGAAAAGAAATTAAAAAAAAATATAAAAATATATATCTATTAAAAAGATATATAAAAAGATACATAAAATATACTATAAAAAGATATATAAAAAGATATATAAAATAAATTAAAGAAAAAAGAAAAACAGAAATGATTATAATTGGAGGCAGAATGGAAAAAGAATCAACTTGATATTGGCTCAGAGGCATGCGAATCAGCTTGAAACTTCTTTGCATTACTCAAAACAATGGAACAGAGGTTCTGAAACTCAAATGTGCTTTAAAATCTCTTGGGGTTAGGTATTTAAAATTCATATTCTCAAGATATGCATAGGGACTCTGATTCACTATTTGTGATGAGAAGTCCAGGAATTAGCATTTTAAACAAATACTCCAGCAATTTCCATTCGAGAAAGACTACCTTAAAAGAATTTGTATGTAAGAAATGTTCAAAAATTTCACAGATTGACTCATAATGCAACAATGATATACTGGAAGCCTCCTGGGTTCAAAATACCTCATTAGTTTTATTTTGTTTTGGTTTTGTATTCTGTTTTTCTAAAGAAATCTGAGATCTGTTTTCTAATTTTGTGGTCACTGAGAATGGAATATGATATGGCCTAGGTAAATAGTTTTTACAACTTCTCAGAAAATAAAATTTAAAATGTTCCATGCATAGTTGAAGTTATGTGATGGTTAGAGCAATTTCATTTAAATTAATTAATAACAAAAGGTAAAGGGAACCTAGTATCACTATATTTCATTGAAGCACTAATTAGAAGTTAAGACTTCTGTACTTTTTAAAAAAGATTAATTTAATTAATTAATTAATTTAAAAAGATTAATTAAGCTTTGTATATTTTTGCCAAAGAGAAGTGCCAAAAAAATAATGACACTTATATACTTATTTAGAATTTAATAATAAAAATCTGTACAGCTACATTCTTCAGAAGAATTTCCTGTAATATTTATACTATCACTACTTTCTAAAATTCTCAGAATTCAGAGTCTGTTATCATAGAACATATTTAAATGTTCCAAATGATGTGTTAGATTTACTATTCTTTGAGAAGTTCATGCCTTCTTAACATTTTCTAAAAATGAAGTCTTTCTCAGTTTTCTAGCATGTCTTTTATTTGTGAGAGAACCCATGAAAATCAAGTTGTGAAAAAAAGAGAGTTGCAAAAGTTTTGGGGAACTTAATTCCATCCTGTTTCTCATATTTTAGTTGGGTGTATTTAACTGGGTAGGGGGAATTAAAGAAAAAAGAAAGAAAGAAAGAAAGAAAGAAAGAAAGAAAGAAAGAAAGAAAGAAAGAAAGAAAGAAAGGAAGGAAGGAAGGAAGGAAGGAAGGAAGGAAGGAAGAAAGAAACTATCCTGGGATTAATTAAACAAACAAAAGTGGACTAGAGCTGATTATCTCCCTAAAGTCGAAGCAAGGGCGCTTCAGCTTTGTTTAGAATCAAGCCACCATCTATGAGTTTCATTCTCAAGGTCACCAGATAACTGCTGAAGCTCCAGTTCTCACATTCACATTGTACCCAGCAAGAAGGAAGGATGACAGGCATTCCCCAATTCCATTAAATACACCAGGGCTCTTAGATCATCGTGCCTAGAACTTAATCTTGTGATCATAAACCTGATTGCAAGGCAAAGGCTGAGAAATGTGACCCCCATTCTGGGTGAACATTTGCCCAGTTGAAAATCAGGAATTTCATCACAATAGAAAGGAAGAACAGGTATTGGGAGATAGCTGGTAGTCTTAACCACAAAGTATCAGGTGACTATAAAGTAAAGTTTGCTGCTTTTTCACTTGCCATTTTACTGAAATGTGAATGTCTAATTATTTAAAATTTACCAATTCCCAGGGATGTATGTAATTTAACAACAATCAAACCCTTAAAACCAATCGATTACCTAAAAGTTAGAATATCCTGGCTTTTTTTTTTTTTAAAGCACTTTATTTATTTGAGAGAGAGAGAGAGCAGAAGCAGGGGAAAAGGGCAGAGGGAGAGGGAGAAGCAGATGTGAGGCTCATTACCAAAACCCTAAAATCATGACTGGAGCCCAAGGCAGAGGCTTAACTGACTGAGCCACCCAGACCCCCCCAAAATATTCTGGCCCTTATTGGGGAAACAGTGAAAGAGGGAAGCCTTCTTCATTTACATGTGAATCTGGGATTAAGAGTTGATATTAAAAAGATTTTAAAAGGCAGAATATAGTTAATAGAAACCAAAAGGGCCACCACTGAATGTCAGGGAATATGTAACATAAGCACCTCCCCATACAGAAATATAGACGAGGCTCAAAGGCCCTGAGGCCCCAAGAAGGCGATATACTCAGAGTCACATAGATCATTAGAGGAATAGGCTGGAATGAGAACTCTTAAATCTGTCTTTGAGTCCAGTTTTTTGCTGTTGTTCCCAAACACTATTCATTATTGATTGGATTTGTACAACCCTGCATTTATTTAATATTTACCAATATTCATTCTGTTGTTTCATGTATCTAATTTAGCTATCATCCACTTTGTTGTTATCAATCCATGTCTGTGTCAGATCTATTAAATGGCAAAATTCTATCCAGTAGAGTCAAATTGAGATAATTTATTTGGATACAGAAGAGCCAAAACCAAAATAATTAAGTATTAATTAGTAGTGACGATATTGGTTAAATTAAAAATAGCAACAGACATTTTGTTCCTACCACTGTAACCATCTCTCCATTAGGACTTACACTAAAAAATAAAATGTTAGTATAAGAGATTAAAATGTCCCTGGGGATTCATTTACTGCCTCATAAAAGTTTTATTCAAATCCACAGTGCAAGGATGTCTAATCCTAGTTATTTCTAGGACCATTCCCAGTTAAGCAGGAGGTTTTTCTGGCCTGAGCCATGTTACCTTTGTCTAACTCACTGTGTTAGGACTGGCTTTCATTTCAATTTCGTGTAGCATCTGTATCAAGAAATGCTATTGATTGTCTTGTGTTCGCTTTGGAAGAAATTAAACATCACCATGATGTTCTTGATTCCTTTTTAATTAAAAGGGAAAATCATTTTTAACTCATTCTTGCTCACGATGTTTTAAACCTCACAAATAATCAATGTAAGTAAGGGGCTTTAAAAAGTAAATAAATGAATAGAGGAGCCAAGATGGCAGAGGAGCAGCAGACTGAGATGACATCAGGTCGCAGGAGTTCAGCTAGATAGTTACCTAAGCATTTGGAACACCTACAAGCCCAACAGGAGATCAAAGAGAAGAAGAGCAGCAATTCTAGAAACAGAAAATCGACCACTTTCTGAAAGGTAGGATGTGTGGAGAAATGAATCCAAAGCGACGGAAAGATAGATTGCAGGGGCTGTGCGGGGAGGTGCCGGCTCCTGGCAAGTGGTGGAGCTGCAGAGAACAAAATTCAAACTTTTAAAAGTCTGCTCCACTGAGGGATATCACTCCAGAGGCTAAAGTGGGGGTGGAGCCCTCGTGGGGACAGTGTGGTCTCAGGTCCCAAGGGGTAACAGAAGGATCAAGGGTGTCTGAGTGTAGCAGAGCTCCCAGGTATCAGAGTGGGGAAGCCGACTACAGAGACGGAGCCAAGGAGTGAGCTCTCAGCTTGGGGTTAACTTAAACCATGATCCGCGGCACAGTCAGACCACTGCTCTTTGAGCAGGGACCCCACAAGTGGCAGATGCGGGGAGACTCGCCTTCCTTCTCTGGAGGCAGGAAGCTGCTGGATTTGGAGACTCCAAATGGGGCTGTGTGCCAGAGACAGAAATGATCAGTCACAGGCCGGGTGTGCCCAAGTGCAGTCGGAGACCAGGGAGACAGGAGGGATTGAGCGCTTTTCTCCGAGGGCCCACTGAGGAGTGGGGCACCGAGCTCTCAGCTCCTCCGGGCCAGAGATTGGGAGGCTGCCATTTTCATTCCCATCCTCCAAGCGGTATGGAAAGCAGACAGGGAATAAAAGCTCCCAAGAGGGAACCCAAGCATATTACTTAGCCCGACCCCTGGCAAGGGCAGCGCAATTCTGCCTCAGGCAAAGACATTTGAGAATCACTACAACAGGCCCCTCCCACAGAAGATCAGCAAGAACATCCAGCCAAGACCAAGCTCACTGATCAAGGAGAACATCGGAATTCCCGAGGAGGGGAAAGCAAAGCATGGAATTCATGGCTTTCTCCTCATGATTCTTTAGTCTCGAGAAGTTAATTAAGTTTTCTTAATTTTATTTTTTTCTTATTCTAACTTTTTTAACTTTTCCTCTTTCCTCTTTTAACATTTTTAAACTTAGTTTTAAGTCTTAGTTTAAACTTAATTTTAAGATAAACATAGTTTATCTTAACAATATCTTTCTACAAAAAATCTTTTTAAGCCTCCATTATTATAGTCACATTTTATCCTTCTTTGTATCTAACTTTATTTTTTATATACATATAGGGTTTTTTCTTCTAAAAAATTTTTGGGATACAATTTCTTCTAATAGATCAAAATATACCCTAAATCTAGCACAGGGCTTTGTTCTAGTCTCCAGCCTGAGTAAATTCTGTCCACTTTGTTTTTTTTCTTTTTCCACTGACTTATCAATTCCTTTTTTAGGATTTTTAAAAAATTTTAATCCTTACAGTCATATTCCATCCTTTCATTGTGTTTACCTTTATTTTTGTATAGATATAAGTTTTTTTTTTTCTTTAAAATTTTGGGAGGTAGTTTATTCTAAGAGACCAAAATACTCCCCAAATCAGGAGGGTGGGTCTATTCTATTCAACAATCTAATATAAATATATTTTTTAAAATTAAAAAAAAATTTTTTTAAACTTCTTTTAACCACCTTTCTTCTCCCCCCAATTTGGGGTCTCATTTGGTTGGCATACATTTCTCTGGGGTCTTTGCCACCCCTTTAGTATTCTATTCTCTAGTTCATGTATTCTTACCTGGATAAAATGACAAGGTGGAAGAACTCAACACACACACACAAAAAGAACAAGAGGCAGTAATGAAGGCTAGGGACATAGTCAATATGGACATTGGTAATATGTCAGATCTAGAGTTCAGAATGATGATTCACAAGGTGCTATCTGGGCTTAAAAAAGGCATGGAAGATATTAGAGAAATCTGTCTGGAGAAATAAAAGCTCTTTCTGGAGAAATAAAAGAACTACAATCTAACCGAGCAGAAATCAAAAAAGTTATTAATGAGGTGCAATTAAAAAATGGAGGCTCTTACTGCTAGGATAAATGAGGCAGAAGAGAGAATTAGTGATATAGAAGACCAAATGATGGAGAATAAAGAAGCTGAGCAAAAGAGAGAAAAACAACTACTGGACCACAAGGGCAGAATTTGAGGAATAACTGATACCATAAGATGAAACATTATTAGAATAACTGGGGTTCCACAAGAAGAAGAAAGAGGGGGGCAAAAGGTATACTGGAGCAAATTATTGTAGAGAGTTTCCCTAATATGGGAAAGGGAACAAACATCAAAATCCAGCAGGCGCAGAGAACCCCCCTCAAAAATTAATAAAAATATGTAAAAAATATGTAAAAAAAATGTAAAAAAAAAAAGTTAAACGTACAAGTCTTAGTGACAAAGAGAAAATCCTGAAAGCAGCTTGGGACAAGAAGTGTATAACATACAATGGTAAAAATATTAGATTGTCAGCAGAATTGTCCACAGAAACCTGGTAGGCCAGAAAGAACTGGCATGATATATTCAGAGCACTAAATGAGAAAAACATGCAGCCAAGATAACTATATCCAGCTAGGCTATCATTGAAAATAAAAGGAGAGATAAAAAGCTTCCAGGACAAACAAAAACTAAAAGAATATTTAAACACCAAACCAGCCCTACAGGACATAATGAAAGGGGTCCTCTAAGCAAAGAGAGAACCTAAAAGTAGTAGATCAGAAAGGAACAGGGACAATATACAGTAACAGATATCTTACAGGCAATACAATGGCATTAAATTCATATCTCTCAATAGTTACCTTGAATGTAAATGGGCTAAATACCCCAATCAAAACACACAAGTCATCAGAATGGATAAAAAAACAAAACCCATCAATATGCTGTGCACAAGAAACTCATTTTAGACCCAAAGACATCTCCAGATTTAAAGCGAGGGGGTGGAAAACATTTACCATGGTAATGGACATCAAAAGAAAGCTGGGGTGACAATCTTTATATCAGATCAACTAGATTTTAAGCCAAAGACAATAAAAAGAGATGAGGAAGGACACAATATCGTACTCAAAGTGTCCGTCCAACAAGAAGATCTAACAATTTTAAATATCTATGCCCCTAACATGGGAGCAGCCAATTATATAAACCAATTAATAACAAAATCAAAGAAACACAAGACAATAATACAATAATAATAGGGTACTTTAACACCCCCCTCACAGAAATGGACAGATCATCCAGGCAAAAGATCAACAAGGAAATAAAGGCCTTAAATGACACACTAGACCAGAAGGACAACATTCAGAACATTCCATCCCAAAGCAACAGAATTCACGTTCTTCTCAAGTGCACATGGAACATTATCCAGAATAGATCCCATCCTGGGTCACAAATCAGGTCTCAGCTGGTACCAAAAGATTGGGATCATTCCTTGCATATTTTCAGACCACAATGCTCTGAAGCTAGAACTCAATCACAAGAGGAAAGTTGGAAAGAGCCCAAATACATGGAAGCTAAAGAGCATCCTACTAAGGAATGAATGGGTCAACCAGGAAATTAAAGAAGAATTGAAAAAAATTCATGGAAACAATGATAATGAAAACACAGTGGTTCAAAATCTGTCAGACCCAGCAAAGGTAGTCCTGAGAGGAAAATATGTACCGATACAAGCCTTTCTCAAGAAACAAGAAAGGTCTCAAATACACAACCTAACCCTACACCTAAAGGAGCTGGAGAAAGAAGAGCAAAAGAAAGCCTAAACCCAGCAGGAGAAGAGAAATAATAAAGATCAGAGCAGAAATCAATGAAATAGAAACAAACAAACAAAAAACCAAAACAACAACAACAACAACAAAACCCAGTAGAACAAATCAATGAAACTAGGAGCTGGTGCTTTGGAATAATTAATAATATTGGTAAGTCCCTGGCCAGACTTATCCAAGAGAAAAGAGAAAGGACCCAAATAAATAAAATCAGGAATGAAAGAGAAGCGATCACAACCAACATCAAAGAAATACAAACAATTATAAGAACATATTATGAGCAAATATATGCCAGCAAATTTGACAATCTGGAAGAAATGGATGCATTCCTAGAGACATAAAAACTACCAAATTGAACCAGGAAGAAATAGGAAACCTGAAGAGACCCATAACCAGTAAGGAGATTGAAGCAGTCATCAAAAATCTCCCAAAAAACAAGAGCCCAGGGCCAGACGGCTTCCCATGAGAATTATACTAAACATTTAAAGAAGAATTAATACCTATTCTCCTGAAACTGTTCCAAAATATAGAAATGGAAGGAAAACTTCCAAACTCATTTTATTAGGCCAGCATTACTTTGATCCCAAAACCAGACAAAGACCCCATCCAAAAAGAAAATTAGAGACCAATATCCTTGATTAACACAGATGCAAAAATTCTCACCAAAATACTAACCAATAGGATCCAATAGTACATTAAAAGGATTATTCACCACGACCAAGTGGGATTTATTCCTGGCCTGCAAGGTTGGTATAACTTCCGCAAATCAATCCATGTGATACAAAACAGTAATGAAAGAAAGAACAAAAATCGTATGAGTCTCTCAATAGATGCAGAAAAAGCATTTGACAAAGTACAGCATCATCTCTTGATCAAAACTCTTCATGGTGTAGGGATACAGGGTACATACCTCAATATCATCAAAGCCATCTATGAAAAATCCACAGTGAATATCATTCTCAATGGGGAAAATCTGAGAGCTTTTCTGCTAAGGTCAGGAGCACGGCAGGGATGTCCATTATCACCACTGCTATTCAACATAGTACTAGAAGTCCTAGCCTCAGCAATCAGACAACAAAAAGAAATTAAAGGCATCCAAATCGGCAAAGAAGAAGTCAAACTATCAGTCTTCGCAGATGATATGATACTTTGTGTGGAAAACCCAAAAGACTCCACTCCAAATCTGCTAGAGCTTGTACAGGAATTCAGTAAAGTGTCAGGATATAAAATCAATGCACTGAAATCAGTTGCATTTCTATACACCAACAGCAAGATAGAAGAAAGAGAAATTAAGGAGTCAGTCCCATTTACAACTGCACCCAAAACCGTAAGATACCTAGGAATAAACCTAACCAAAGAGGCAAAGAATCTGTACTCAGAAAACTATCAAGTACTCATGAAGAAATTGAGGAAGACACAAAGAAATGGAAAAATGTTCCATGCTCATGGATTGGAAGAACAAATATTGTGAAAATGTCTATGCTACCTAAAGCAATCTAAACATTTAATGCAATCCCTGTCAAAATACAATCAATTTTTTTCAAAGAAATGGAACAAGTAATCCTAAAATTTATATGGAACCAGAAAAGACCTCGAATAGCCAGAGGAATGTTGAAAAGGAAAACCAAAGTTGGTGGCACCAAAATTCCAGACATCAAGCTCTATTACAAAGCTGTCATCATCAAGGCAGTACGGTACTGGCACAAAAACAGACCCACAGATCAATGGAACAGAATAGAGAGCCCAGAAATAGACCCTCAACTCTATGGTCAACTAATCTTCAACAAAGAAGGAAAGAATGTCCAATGGAAAAGATAGTCACTTCAACCAATGGTGTTGGGAAAATTGGACAGCCACATGCAGAAAAATGAAACTGGACCATTTCCTTACACCACACACAAAAAGAGACTCAAAATGGATGAAAGACCTCAATGTGAGATAGGAATCCATCAAAATCCTTGAGAAGAACACAGGCAGCAACCTCTTTGACCTCAGCCACAGAAACTTCTTCTTAGAGGCATTGCCAAAGGCAAGGGAAGCAAGGGCAAAAATGAAGTATTGGGACTTCATCAAGATCGAAAGCTTTTGCACAGCAAAGGAAACAGTCAACAAAACCGAAAGACAACTGACAGAATGGGAGAAGCTTTTGGAAATGACCTATCAGATAAAGGGTTAGTATCCAAAATCTAAAGAACTTATCAAACTCAACACCCAAAGAACAAATAATCCAATCAAGAAATGGGCAGAGGACATGAACAGACACTTCTGCAAAGAGGACCTCCAGATGGCCAACAGACACATGAAAAAGTGCTCCACATCACTAGGCCTCAGGGAAATACAAATCAAAACCACAATGAGATACCACCTCACACCAGTCAAAATGGCTAAAATTAACAAGTCACGAAACGACAGATGCTGGCAAGGATGTGGAGAAAGGGGAACCCTCCTACATTGTTGGTGGGAATGCAAGCTGGTGCAGCCACTCTGGAAAACAGCAAGGAGGTTCCTCAAAAAGTTGAAAATAGAGCTACCCTATGACCCAGCAATCGCACTACTGGGTATTTACCCTAAAGATACAAATATAATGATCTGAAGGGGCAGGTGTACCCGAATGTTTATAGCAGCAATGTCCACAATAGCCAAACTATGGAAAGAATCTAGAGGTCCATCAACAGATGAATGGATAAAGAAGACGTTGTATATATATACAATGGAATACTATGCAGCCATCAAAAGAAATGAAACCTTGCCATTTGCGGTGATGTAGATGGAACTAGAGGGTTTATGCTGAGTGAAATAAGTCAACCAGAAGAAGACAATTATCATGTGATCTCCATGATATGAGGAATTTGAGAGACAAAGTGGAGGGTAGGGTAGGAAATGAAACAAGATGGGATTAGGAGGGAGACAAACCATAAGAGACTCTTAATCTCACAAAACAAACTGAGAGTTGCTGCAGGGAGAGGGGTAGGGAAAGGGTGGTTGGGTTATGGATATTAGGGAGGGTATGTGCTATGGTGAGTGCTACGAAGTATGTAAACCTGATGATTCACAGACCTGTACCCCTGGGGCTAATAATACATTATATGTTAATAAAAAATTTTTAAAAAGTAAATAAATGCATTCCAACTCAGTAAGAAGGAAATGATGCTTTTTTTTTCCTAACATGAATATGATATTATTGATAGCTAACCTTTCTTCAAGACCCATACTATGGTAGGCATTTTGTCTATATCATTCTATCTAATCCTCAATAATACTTCAAGGTAGTATTATTAATCTTATTTTACAAAGAAAAAAATACTACTACAAGGTAGTATTATTAATCTTATTTTATAAATAGGTTAAGTATTTTGCTTAGGAACACCTAGGTAGTAAGATACTGGACCTGCATTTAGAGCTCAGGGTTATCTGAGTTTTCCTCATAAAAACTAATGTTACTTTAAAAATAATTTATTTCATGATATCTTACAAAGAAGTTTTACTAGGCTTTGTTGTTGTTGACTTCACCTGGGAATGAGGATACTACTTCTAGTCCACTCGTGGAATTACTGGATTACTTTGATGTTTTCATACTACACTCTAATTTGAAAACTCTTAACATATTCACATAAATAATGATTCATTTGGTTCACTAGAAATATTATTAAGGAAGTGCACATCTTTTGGTAAGTTGTATATATTTCTAGTTTATGGCAGTTTTAGAATAAACAGATTATAATTATGCAAATTATGAGAAAAATAGTAGAGTACAAAATAATGATCCTGACATTTCATACAAAGTACTTAGTAGGCTAGAGGTTTCCAACTGGTATCTGAGGAAAAGATATGTGACCTACACCTACATCTTTATTAAGCCCGGTGTACTTCGAAAGAGACAGCATTATCTACTTAGAAAGATCATTACTCTTGTAAAGCTATTACATATTTTGAAAATAATTTTATAAGCAAAACTCAGCTTAATGATGAGAGGTTTAGATTAAGCTTTCTACCTCTAGGCCTCTACTCTATCAAAGGAGAGGCAGTTCAACATACTGACTCTGAGAAGAGAGAGTGGCCCCTCAGTATCACCTCTTAGAAGACTTAAAATAGTGTGGGATATAGTGTGTGTTGGGGGTGAGGGTGGGAAGTTAGAGGGGCAAGATGGAAGAACTTGCTGTTGACACCCAGCCAGACTACTTGTGACATTCAGCATGCTTTCAGGAGCTGGGTGTCTAGGGCTACTTCTTCATAACTCTAAGCTGAGCTTACATCTCATAGCCAAGTAAAGCTAACAAGAAGAATGAGCTTCATGACAACCATCTATGTCCTGAAATTCCACAGCTTTTAAAAACTGAGAGACTGTACACAAAGGGATCTTATTCATCACTATTATTAATCTAGTTCAATTTGCCCATTTTATACTTTAGAAATTAGGTCCCAGAAAGGTGAAATGAGCTACCTAAAGCCCTAAAGGTCATGCAGTGCTATTGAAGGGCTCTGACTAATATTGGAAAAAAGACTATTCTGAAAGTATGTTACAACTTATTAATATAGTCAATTTTTATGTGTATCAATCATTTCCACTGAGCTATTTTTTAAAAATATTTTATTTATTTATTTGAAAGAGAGAGAGACAGTGTGAGACAGCAGGTCAGAGGGAGAAGCAGACTACCCATGGAGCTGGGACCCCGATGTGGGACTCTATCCCAGGATTCCAGGATCATGACCTGAGCCGAAAGCAGTCGCTTAACCAACTGAACCCCCCCAGGTGCCCTCCACTGAGTTATTTTTAGGTTTACATACCATAATTGAAAAAGGAGAGTCAAAAAAGGATAACACACCATCCTCATCCTCAAGGAGTCTCCAAACTAGTTCAGGAGACCAAATATATAAACAGGTAACAGATAACCAGACGTCATGTCAGTGATAACATAAAACAGTGCCTGATTATCTGTCTGCCCAATCTTATCATTAGTAACTGTTTTAAAGATTTACAGGAGAGAGTAATCAGTTCATGGATCTTTTATGGAGAAGTAAATTATGCTTCTGAATAAAAAGACTGTCTAAATGTAAACATAGAATGAGAGATACAGACTGGGAGACCTTCAACGGGAGTTAAAGATTCCCAAGTTCTTCCTGAATTGGCAGGTAAAGAAATCAAGGATCAAAGACAGGTAATGACTCACCCTCATTAAGAACAGAGCCAGGACTAATATACAATTCACATGACATCAAGACTGGAGTTCTCTGTAAATACAAATATTTTAACAATCATTACTTTAGACCTGAACTTGTTAGACCTTACTTGTCTCATAACTTGACCGAACTTTTGCTCAAACGTCGTGATATTACCAACATTAACTCAGAAGTCAAAACCTTCTCCAGAAAGAAATCTGGTAGTTCTCTCCTCTATGCTGGTTGAGAAACAGGGTATAATATCTAAGGAATGTTGAAGTATAATATGGTCTTCCTCAAACAGGGGCTTGTGCAACATTTTAAATTTCAGTATTTTTAAAATGTGACATAAGAATGAAGGTTCAGAACCAAAGTTTTACTATTTTTCTAACTAACATTAAATTTGACCCAAGTCCCCACATATTACGATGGTTACAAGTCCAGTATCAAAAGATTTGACAAGAATGGGGGTTGAGGGTTTTTCTTTCCTTCTTACTCGGATTGCACAAGAACTCCGGAGGATAGACAGGACGGTGAAATGCTACATGACAGACGTCTTTTACAGTCACTGATGTTGCTCTTTTTCAGCTTAACATGGCCCCCCTGCAGGCAAGTCACAGCATGCCAACCTCCTCATGCCAACCTAAGCCACGAGGTCCTGATCAAAGTCCCAAGGTCATACGCACATAGTGTATCAGTTTGCTTTGCTGTGCAACAACCAACCTCTCAACTTAGGGATTTAAACAACAATCATTCTCAGTTCGTGATTCTGTGGATTGAAAACTGGGACTAGTTTTGGTTGAACAGCTCTCTCTGTCTCAGCTGGGTTCGTTCATGCTTCTGCAGGCAGCTACCAGTCAGCAAAAGCCTTTGTTTCTTGGCATTATTTGGATATGGCATGAGGAATGGGGGAAAGACTAGGCCATGTGTCGTTTGTCGTCTAGTAGGCTATATTGAATCTGTATGCGTGGTAGCTTTTCAAGGTACTAAGAGAAAGAGCAGAAACATACAAGGTCTCTTGAGGCCTAGATTGAGAACCAGCCTAGCATTCATAGTGGCCAGAAGAAGTACCAGTTTAGCTCAGGTTCAATAGAGAAATAAACTCCACTTCTTGGTGAGAGATGCTGCAAAGTCACATTTCAGAAAGACTCATGTACACGAGGACATGGAGCGTGTGGCCATCACTACACCCTACAAAACACAGGTCAGCATTGCATCAGGCTCTACCACTTCAAAGGCTCTACATTCCAGTAAGCTCCTACCTCTGCCGCTCTTGACGCAGAACTCGCACAACCTTCCCAACTTGAGCGATCTATCAATATCATAGGACCTCTCTTCAACACTCATTCACAGTACGCCTGCTGATTAGTTTTCTCTTTAGGAAATCCACTTTTATGTACACAGATCTAAGCCTTTAATATCACAGATGTGTCCAGAAAATTTCTCCTGGTGCGACCAAAACAGATGATTACTTCTTCTCAGTTAAATAACTCCAGAGGGTAAGGAAGCTAGGAACTTCCTTACCTACCTAACTTGTGGGTAGGAGAACTCACAGGCCTTCTCACTCCTAGAGCTAGGAAAGAACACCTTTCATTCTTCTATGATCATGTTATGGACAAAAAGGGAATTCAGTCAATAGCTATTCTGTCACATTTAGTTCTCAGTTAGTCTCCGTGACACAAAGTTTATAGGAAACTTAAGCGGGAAAAATTATCAATCATCTTCAAAACAAAATTTGTGAGCAATATTTTGGCCATGAAGGTGTTACCGTGTCAAATAAGTCTTTTTCTTCTATCTGATCCTTTAGTTCCTCCAGTCTGAGTATACGTGTTCCTGAAGGGAGGAATATTATATCATGACGCACATATCTAACTCATTGAAGCAATTATAGTTGAAGTACAATTTTCTTTATATTTCTTTTTTTTAATAATTTCTTAAAAGATTTTATTTATTATTTATTTGATAGAGATCACAAGTGGACAGAGAGGCAGGCAGAGAGAGAGAAGAAGGGAAGCAGGCTCCCTGCTGAGCAGAGAGCCTGACAGGGGGCTGGATCCCAGCACCCTGGGATCATGACCTGAGTTGAAGGCAGAGGCTTTAACCCACTGAGCCACCCAGGTGCCCCAATTTTCTTTATATTTCTATGACTTTTTGAAAGATGCATTTTCTTGATTTTATTTGCTAGTAAATCTGACGTAAACAATAGTTTTCCTGCATTGTAGCAAAGATCTCTTCCAGGAGAATTGTGTTAAGCTATTAAAAATCACATTAAGCAGGGGCGCCTGGGTGGCTCAGTGGGTTAAGCCTCTGCCTTTGGCTCAGGTCATGATCTCAGGGTCCTGGGATCGAGGTCTGCTCAGCGGGGAGCCTGCTTCCCCCCTCTCTCCAGTGTCTCTGCCTGCCTGTCTGACTACTTGTGATGTCTGTCTGTCAAATAAATAAATAACACCTTAAAAAGAAAAAATAAAATAAGGGGGGAAAACTGTCAATTAAAAAAAAAATCACATTAAGCACAGATTGTATACCAGCATAAACTAGTGGCATGTCTTAAAGAAGGCCAGTGTGTACTACAGGAAGGAGGAGGAGGGTGAGGGGTTGCTTACCTAAGACTTACTTTATACTAGAGGCTCTGCTGGTATAAAGACATTTCACATGGTTTAATTTAATGTTTACATTAACAAGATACTGTTGTCTGTATCAACAGGAAACGATGGCACAAACGAGTCATTTGTGGAAAATTTAAAAAAAGGAGTCCTCTGCAGAATTGTGGGCAAAGTTAGCCAAAAGCACTAAAGGAAAGTAGAGTACCCTGGGGCTAGAATCAACAGGGAACCAGAGAGAAGTTACAGCCAGGTGGCCATGGCCCAGGAAGAGGGTATTCACTGGAACTGGGAGAAATTGCTTTTACAGAGGGGTACTGCAGTGGAAGAAAATAACCAAGCCTCCTACCCTCTGCCTCCTGCTTGCTCCCCATTGGCTGAACCCAATCAGAAGCCAGAGCTACAGAGCCTATAAACGCAGTTCATGTACTCAGCCTCCTAAGATACAGCAGGGTGGAGAAGGCGGAGTAGGACAGAGAAGGAGGGCAAATAAGAGGTATCCACACATCCTATTTTAAAGATGAACAAATCGAGAATCAAAGGAAATAATAACTTCTGCAGTCACACAGGCAAAACAGAATTTATACTTGGATCTTTCTAGTTTTCTTTGCGTTTTACATGCTAACTACCCTACTGAACTTGGTAGAGGGGAAAAACTACTTATATTTTTCATCATAAGGAGCATTTTCCAAAATTCCAATTCTATTTCCTTCTTTTAACTTGCATATTCTGACATCCCCAGGATAATACAGTGAGAGACGGTTACTTACAGCGTCACGTTTCAACTGGACCCTTGAGGAAACTCTATATACCATCTCTCTTTCATCTCCTTTGATTTTGATTTCTAATAAGGACAATTCCTCTACAGAGTGTTTTAATTACTCAAATCAACAAATCTTTATTAATTGCTTAATATGCACCACTGTTGTTTTCAACACTACAGAGGACACAACAAGCATATATGACATGGCCTGTACCTTTCAGTCCTTGTAATCTTGTTGAGTTTTTTGTTTTGTTTGTTCATTTGTATTTTAAAAAATATTTTATTTATTTATTTGACAGAGAGAGAGGGAGCACAAGCAGGGGGAACAGCAGAGGGAGAGGGAGAACCAGAATCCCTGCTGAGCAGGGAGCCCAATGTGGGGGCTTGATCCCAGGACTCTGGGATCATGACCTGAGTTGAAAGCAAACGCTCAACTGACTGAGCCACCCAGGTGCCCCTGTCCATTTGTTTTTAAAGGCATTATAAAAGCTCCAGGAGACCAGGAATTCCATTTGACCTAGATGAATGTCTGGCATATAGTAGGTGCTTAACAAAATTTAATTAATTAGTGAATAATGAAAAGAAATAAAATAGTGAAAACCAAATATAAGGAAGCTCATAAAGGTGTGCCATGAATAGTAAGGGGTTAGGAGGCTTGGGAAGGATGAAGATTAGGGAGGATTACAAAGACTGAGGAAGCTTGTTGAAAATGGAGATGTTCAGGGGAATTTGGAAACGTGAATGGGGTTTCACACATAAGAATGGAAAAGACATTTTGGTATTTTACTGAGAGGTTTTGGACAGCTGAAAGAGGAAATGGTTCAGGGAACTAGGTCTTTCCTACAGAAATTCAGGGCAAACAAGGTCAAAGGGAGATGTTTGCATTGATGGATCTCCCCTTCCTCCCTTTTCTCAAAAATATCTACTGTTTTAGGTTGGATGATAATCAGGAAAACCTGCCTGTCTAGCCTTCTTTCTTAGCATAAAACTTTGTTTAGTGACTTCTAGCAGTAAACTAAGAACTTGCTTGTTTTAAGATCTCAGCTTAGCTATCCCTGCCTCTGGGAAGTTTTCCTCAAAACTTTGAGGCTCCAAATATATTCCTCCCTGAGCTCCTGTCATGTTCAGAGTTTCGGCCATCATAGCAGTGATGTGTAGTCTAGCTGGAGTGTATTAAGGTGGCTTGTAGTAAGGTTTCCTTCTGCACAGTTAGTGGCAAGAGGCCTGGAACTGTCTCCCTACTGCCATGCAATGTGTGAATGTCTGTGTTACCAATAAGGTGTAGGGATGATTTTAAGCTATTTTATGAGTATGATTCTATTTAATCTTTTCTCAAATACTGTATTTCAAGCTGAAAAAGGTGCTTTCTTTAGTGAAAGGATTTTTTTTTTATCCCTGAAAATTATATTGTAGATGTATCTAGAACTAGGACTAATGTGGTTTGGGACATAGGGTGTTCAACATTGGACCTTGGTTTGCCCAGGACTAAGGGCTTCTTGGGGTGTGGGATTCTTAGCGCTGAATTGCTCAAAATCCCAGGCAAGCTGGGGTGAGGTGGCCCCACCCTACTGGGAAATGAAAAATAATACTATGCTTCCACTCTGCATTATGCTACGCCTGTAAATCCAAGTTAAGTTTTTGTTAGTTCTGCAAAATGTAATTTCTGACCTCGCTTTTTCATCCCTGAACTAATGGAACATTAGGTCTCAGTAGAAAAGCACTCACCCTATGAACAGTAGCCAGTCAAAGCTGAGAATTTTTAGGCTCTGTCAATTCATGTTGCTTTTAGCATACCACAATAATTGTTTCTCTCAAAGACACCTATTAGGCCTTGTGTTTGCCCTTCAGGTGTTTCATTACAGATGGATTCTTAAGAAGTGTTTTCATGGTGGTTGTTCTTAATTTCCAGAAGTTACTTGAGGGAGAATTACCTCTATCCCTTGGAGGAGATACCTGGTTGGAACATAGCATTCATAACCAAGCTCTTGAGCACTATTTGAATTGAACCCAAGGGAACTGAATTTGGGTTCAATTTACCCCATGAAATAATGGGTTCCTTGGTTTTCCTGTAGGAGAAAAAGGCGGGGCTGGTAGGTGATACAACAAAGAACAAAATCATATAAGATGTTGAAAAATTGATTTTTTTTATTCAGGACATGAGTCGGATGGAGTATAAAATGTTGGAAGGACTCTCCAGTCTAATACTCAGAGCTAGGAGAGAGGCAGCTACTGAGCATTTCATTAGCTTGGAATCTACCAAATGATTATTAAGCTTAACTCAGGCAGCTCGAATGATTTTCTGGAATAGCAGGGATACTGATACACACACACAAACTCCCCCTATGTTTGATATGCTTGTGAGTGATGGCAGCCTGGCCCATGTGTCATCTCATCTTTACGGATCACAGGCACAAATCAGAAAAAGGCAATACTAAGTCATTCTTTTGAGGCAGAAGTCTACTAGTGCGTACAATTACTGGCTTTTAAGGAGTGTGTTAAGCTTTTTACATGGGCTATTTTATCATTTTCTCCTCACATAAAACCCACCAAGTAGATACATTATGATGATCTTTGTTTGTAGATGAAAAAAAAAAAAACAAAACCCACAAAAAAAGCAATCAAGTCCTGAGTTTAGGAAGCTTGCTTCTTTTGAAAGCAAAAATGTAAGGGTTAAAATTCAGGTTTATGATTGTAGAGTTCCATGCTTATCTACCACACCACAGGTCTGACATATGAGTGAATAAGTAGCCCCAGAGATGGTCTGCAGGATAGTTTTTGAAATTCTTGAGTAATTCCCTGTAACATCAAAGAGATAAGTTTGGTATTTGGTTTTGTAATGACAACATTTCTGAGTTCCTTACTTAAAAAAAAAAATTACTCCCAAACTAGTACAAAAATTGTAATTGTCCTCATTAGGTGCATATTGTGAAACCAAATCCTGGGGCACCTGCGTGGCTTGGTTGGTTGAGCATAGGACTCTTGGTTTCGGCTCAGGTCCTGATCTCAGAGTCATGAGATCAGGCCCCATATCAGGCTCCACACTCAGCACAGAATCTGCTTCAGATCTCCTTCCCTCTTCCTGTGCCCCACCTGCTCGTCTCTCTCTCTCTCTCTCTCTTAAATAAAAAAATCTAAAAATGAGAGAGAGAGAGGTATAATTTTCCTATCCAAGAATCTCCATCCTAACTTTTACAAAATGAATTTTGACTTAGGAAAAAGACATCAATGGGGGAAAAATGAAAAGAGAACATAACATGGGATATGAATTTTAAAGGATGAAACTATTTATTTATTTTCCTTCCAAAGTCGCTCTTTTCTGAGATTCACTAGGTTCACAGTTTTGCTTTTTTCACTCTTGAGTGACTCTGTAGTTTTTGTTGTTGTTGTTTCGCTTTTTATTAAGTTTTTTATCTTAATTCCAGTTTGGTTAACAGTGTTGTATTAGTTGCAGGTATATTAAGATAACAGTTTTTCATAGAACATGTTTCTTTTTTATATTATGTTTCTTCTGTCCAAATAAAATACTTATCCTTTTATAATCCTATAATATTGATTCAGTTCCTTTCAAAGTGAAATGTATGGTGCCATAAAATTTTTGAAGAAAAAGTAAAGTAATAAAGTGATAATTCCTTACATCTTTGCAGCAACTGGGATACAATTATTATTGTTATAATCCTTACATTATAGATGAGGAAACAAAACCAAAGGTAAAGTGAATTGCCTAGAGTACCTATCAAGCAAATGGAAAATCCTACATTGGAAGCCAGTTTTGAAAGAAGCAATGATTTCTGTTGGGCCTAATAGCCATCCCAGGAAATACAGGGTCATTCTCTGGGTCATTCTTCCAGCACTTGAGTTTCTATGGGAACCAAGCAGTTAGAACCTTATAGAAATAAATATCACCATTAAAAAGGAGCAAGCCCTGGGGCACCTGGGTTGTTCAGTTCCTTAAGCATCCAACTCTTGATTTCAGCTCAGGTCACAGTTTCAGTGTTGTAAGATGGAGCCCAGTGTCAGGCTCCTTCAGGCAATGCAGTGCTAAGTGTGGAGCCTGCTTAGGATTCTCTCTTTCCCACTTCCTCTGCCCTCTCCCAGCTGTCTTTTGCATGAGCACTCTCTCAGTCTCTCTCTCTCATTGATCACTAGGGTTGATTCAGCTCATCTGGCTGGCGAGGCAGGTGCCCCCTTCCTCCCTCACCACTCCATGTGTGTCTCTCCTGAAACTGTATGCTCCCACGAAGACGACCTTCCCTGATAGAGGAAGACCGTTCTTCAGTCAAGGGTATACAAGTAGCTGCGCTCCCCTGCTAGAACCTCCAAACAAGCTCTCAAATATAAGCAACAAACAAACAAACAAACAAATAAAAAGAAGTCACTCTTAACTGTAAGCATTCACCAAGGCCCTGAGGCTCTTTCCCTCACAGTATCTGCCTTCTATATCCAATCCTAAATCTGTATACTGTTTTCACTGATGCTAAAACTAGTCTGGATTGATTGAATTCATCTGGATGAAAAAATATATATATTGCTCATCAAGGGTTTTTAAGCCGGGTGATTTACTATGTGGCTAGATGCCCTACCCATCTGAATAAACCTCTAATTATCATTAATAAAAGGAGAAGGATACAAGCTTTTCACAAGATTATTTGCCATTGACAAGTCACTTCCATATTGATAAAGTTGCTGATTCTCAAGAAAACCTTTTACGTAGAAGGATATGCTATTTTTAATAACATTGTGTACTTCTATGGTTGAGGGTAGTCTAAGGAAAAACAGATGAACTCTTCCTATGACTAATACATTTATATAGAAGGCATTTCAAGGGTCTTTCAATGTTGTTGCATTAACCACAGACTTACACTGATGTTTCTTATTAATTCCCTTATAACTGATTATTGTAATCCTGGTGATAAAATTTAGTATTTATAGGAACTTAAAGTTTACAAAATAATATCCCCATATTTTAATTTTACTTTTTTGGTACCAAGAGAGTCTGAAACTAAAGCAGAAAAGTAATCACTAGGATTCATATTTTTTTATTACCCTGTTTTTTTTAATAAAGAACTATATACCTTCTGGCAAAAAGTTAGTTCCTAGAAAAATCATGAAACTTGCTATGGATGGTCAGAGGCCCAATTTCATACACAAACCAATACACAAAAACAAAGATAAATCTAAATTCATGGACCATCAAGATTTACTAAGTCACAATTTACTAAGAGGCAGCAGATACTGAAAGCTAATTCTACAGCAACCAAAGATCTGAATGCAAGGTCAGCTACTCTGTTTTCAGAGTAAGAAATGTTGATGAGCCTCTTGGCTTCTGTGAGCCTTTATTTTCCTGTCTGTAATATAGGGCCAGCCACAGCCCCTCAGCTGTTTTTGATGTTATGTTCACTGTAAAGGGCTATACTGAAGGAACCGATGGCCAGAGGCCCTACATGAGGACACTCTAACAGTGAGCAAATTGGCAAAATAGTCCAGGTTTACAGGGAGAAATACATCATCTACATTGAATGAGTACAGCAATACAGAACCAATGGTACAGCTGTCCACGTGGGCATTGACTCTAGCAAGGTGGTTATCACTAGACTAGACCGGACAAAGACTGGACAAAAACTAAGAAAAGATCCTTGAATTTTTTTTTAAATATTTTATTTATTTGACAGAGAGAAATCACAACTAGGTAGAGAGGCAGGAGGAAGCAGGTTCCCTGCGGAGCAGAGAGCCCGACGCGGGGCTGGATCCCAGGACCCCGAGATCATGACCTGAGCCAAAGGCAGAGGCCCTAACCCACTGAGCCAACCCAGGTGCCCCAGATCCTTGAATTTAAAGCTAAATCTCATCAAGTAGTGAAAAAAATGGGTGGGGGGTTGTAGGGTAAATGTAAGGAAGAAACAATTGAGAAGATACAGGAATAAAGTAATCTTATATGTGGCTTTCAAAAAAGCCTGTTAAAATGAAAAAGAAAATTTTAATGTTATACAAGTTACTGAACCCAGGCTCAATGTCCTTGTTTGTAAAACAGGAAGAATGTTAATAGCTACCTTGTAGGACTTTTTTTTTTTCCCCCTCAGATTAAATGAAAAGATACAGGCCGGTGAAAATGCTGTTCAAACTATAAAGCACATGCTAGCCAGACCACACTGGTAGAGAAAAGGAGCACATCTACAGCTGAAAGATACTTTGATATCTTTGGTCCTGCTTCATATCACATATGAACTAAAGAGAAAATTAATCCTACAGAAGGCTATTATGTAAGTCATATTTTTAACCTGATTAGAAAACCAGTGTCTGCTATTCTGAAGGCTCTCCTCTTTTCCCACATTGGGTATGTGAGGGCTGCTCCAGGTTATATCCTGATCTCTTTCCTACACCCTCTACTATCCTAGGCCATCTCATCCACACCCATAACTTTTTAGTCTCCATTGATCTAACCGTGCCTCCTATATTCTATTTTCAGCCCAGTTCTTTCCGGTCCCTTTAGACTGGTATAGCCAACTGCCTACTGGATATCTCCATCTTTATGTCCAAAGATACCTCAAACATAGCTGGACCAAACAGCCCTTCCCTCTCCCACCCTTGCTCCTTCCTCTGTGTTCTCCGTCCTTTTGAATGGTTTCACCATCCACTGAGTTTCTCAGGGCAGAAATTTTGGTTTGACATTGACTTTTTAATCTCCACGGTTCCTCAAATCCAATCAATCACCAAATATCGTCCTTTCTGCTATCTAATTAAATCCTATGCATTTATATTGTCTTCTACACAGACTATGTCACCATCAACAGTCTTCTGAATTGTTTCTAGTCCTCAACCTCCATTTTCTCCCAATCCATTCTCCATATTGTGTCTTGAATGATCTTCCTGAAATCCAAAGTTAATAAAGTATTCCCTATGCTTTAAAACCTCTGATGGCTTCCCCATACCCAACAATTGACATGGCTCACAAGGGTTTCATGATCTAGTTTCTGCTTATTCTCAAAGTGCTCCTCTATTACCTTCAAGAGAGGAGGGCTATACACATCAGCTTTACTGAGTCTCTTCCATTATGCTATATTTCCTTTTGCCTCTATACTTTAGCATACGCTAGATCTTCTGCTTAAAACACTCTCATTCTTCCTGCAAAACATAGACACACACATATACACATACTCACTGTACTCTCTTAATTCATAGTTAATATTTTAACTCTTACATTAAACTTTCCATCATCTAGGACACTTTCTTTATCCATTCCATTCTGAAGTCTGGGCAAGGTATTTCCCAATATATTCCTGGTACTTCCACCATCATAAAATTATATTGTAATCACCAGATTACTCCCATGTCATCTCCATGAAACCATAAAAGTGGTAAGGATCAGATCTGTGTCTTTTATATCCCTCTCTCCTTGGGTAGGAGCTGGGATTCAACCAGAATCTCAGAACCACAGGGGATACATATCATGATTTTTCACAAGGAATTGGCCTGTGCAGTTGTGGGGGCTGGTTAGATGAATATGAAATCTGTAGGGCTGGTATGAAGAAGGAGGCAGGAACTAATGGACATGAGTTGAAGCAGTTGTCCATGGGCCAGATTTCCCCTTCAGAGAAGCCTACCTCTGATCTTAAGACCTTTCAACCAACAGACTCAGACCCAACTCACCTGGATTATCTATCTAAGATAATATCATTTATTTACAGTTAATTATGGACTTTAATCACATCTTCAAAATGCCTTTATGGCAACACCTAGATAAGTGTTTGAATGAACAACTGGGGACTACAACCTAGCCAACATAACAAATAAAGCTAAAGACCACACCTTAGCACTTACTATATGGCGGGCCCTCAATAAATATTTGTGAAATGAATGGCTGCATGAACTGTTTTATTCAGTAAGGGCACCTCTGGGGTGCATGTGAAGCACCCCACTTTGTACTATACACATAGGCACTATCATATTATTTACACTTCATACCTATTAAAATCTGTGAGTCTTGGGAGGGTACACTTGAAAGGAAGAAGTTACATCTTTGTGCCACTCATGGTCCTTCTGGTTTCTTCAGAGGGAATCAAATCACATCATTAAATGGAGCAGGCTTGGAGCTTCCTGAGGATAGCAGCATTTGTGTTATTCGTGTTCTTGTTCTGGTGCTCTCTCAGCCCTCCCACCCTGTACGTGTACAGTAACTGCTCAGTGGAGATCAGTTAAAAAGGGCAAAAGTAACCTGATAAGACCTTTTTTTTAAACGATAGATTTTGAAGTGGTGCTGGCTGCTGTGGGTCCTGTATCTTTTAAAAATAAAGATATAATTTAGATATGATAAAATTCGCCCTTCTGAGTGTATCCTTCCGAGAGTTCTGACAAAGGCATACAGGAGTTCATTACTCAGGAACCCTCCCATGCACCTTAGAGTCAACCCCGCCCCCCCATTCCTGGCAATCAGTGTGACCTGTCTCAAGGTACTGCCTTTTCCAGAATGTGAATCATACAGCATGTCATATCAATTGAAAAGATTACAGAATCATTTGGGTATGGCATAATGCACTTTAGATTCCTCCATGTTACCCTATTTCAGGTTCAATAATAATTCGTTCCTTTTTCTTGCTGAATACTAGTCCATCACATGGAGGTATTGTGGTTTGCTTATCCACTATGGGCCTTGCTGTTAATTACTCAAGATCTGTCTCTCTTCATTCTTCCTCAGTCCTTTTCTCTATCTCTGCCTTCAAAGAGGCGAAGCACTGTTCTATTTGGTTAGGTTGAAGAACACTAATTAGATTCTATTTTGGGGTTGGATCCTTGTGAGTTGCATTGAGCAACTAGGTCATTTTTTTTTTTTCTCAAAATACAGTTGTGTGGCTAAAAGAGAAGGTTTTGTTTGTACTTCACCTCTGTTGCACACTAACTGTGCAATCTTGATCAAGTTACCTAATTTCTGTGTGCCTATGTTTCTTTATATAGGCAATGCAGAGGATAACAGTCCTTACTGACTGAGGTTATGAATATCAAACCAGTTAATAATTACAAATGGTATACAGCAGTGCCTGGCGTATTGTAAACTCTTAGTAAGTGTTGGCTGTTATTATTTAAAGCCATTTTGACACATGAAAGGGGCTTTACTGTGAATGAAGATAGGATGTATAAAACTTAAAGAAAAGTCTGCTCTTGCTCCATTGTCTTGGGAAGGTGGTTTGGGCAGAGAGACAGGAGCTGGAGGCTCTGTGTGGCCATAAGTTATGACGTCACCCTGTAGGTGGTAGTGTGGAGTTGTGTATTTCTTTACCTTTTGCCAGTGGAAAGCTGCCTAATATGTCTTCGTGCACTCTTCCCATTGTCCCTACTCCGAGATAATTGGATTGACCTAGCTGGTGGAAGAGCTGTGTCTGGGTGAATTACGAGTTTGGCATTTATCTGATTCACACAGTTCCCTTAGCAATAGAAGCACAGACTTGCTGGACAATATTGCTGCCTCAATCCTTGTGTGGGCTCTCAGGTCATGTCACTCCTGTGGATGGCTTGCCACCACCCTCAGCATTATTCTGTACACATTTTCAATCTTTGCTGGGTTGTCCCTGGAAAAGGGCAACAGGAGAACTACAGGCAAAAAATAATTTTATTTTCCCTTTAGTTTGACCACTTTGAACTTGAAATATTGATAAAATGAGTTCCTCCAACCGAGCTTGTAGTTCCCATGCCTCAATAAAATTGCTTTAACTTTCACCCACTGTATCCACTTTGCTGGAAGACAATTCCTTTGTTCATTTTATTCTCTATGCCCAGTATTTACTTCATTTACACAATCGTACACTGAGATTTTATAGACCCATTTTTTTTTCAGATGTGACTCTATATCTCTATATTCCTTGAGCTTCTATTTTTTACAAGTGGTCTAAGCTCCTGAAAATCCTGAGTCATTATAAAATGGTATCAAAATAAATGATCTCTGGCTCATAAGCTTTCTGATATAAAAAGAAACCTTTTCAGTTTTTGCCTTTTTTAATGATAAAGTGTTCTTGTACAAGTTACAGGAGTATAGCTTAAATTTTAAAAATTCAGATAAACAAAAAGGGAAAATTTAAATTACCTAAAGTACTACCACACAGAGATAACCTCCTGTTTTATTGGGTTTTCCCAGAACTATCAATCAATCTGATCTATGCATAAAACAGGAGCCTCATGCTTTAACTTTATATGCAAATAATGCATTTCTAGCTCACTTTATTTAATGTACACTATTATTTTGATGGCTTTGTGATTTTATGCTATATTTATATCTTTATCACTAAATAATATTTATATACACACACACATATATATATACACATATGTGTATATGCCTGTTTACTGACCTTCTCTCCATTCATCTCTCTATGTATTCCAATGTTATTCTTATGACACATAGTTTTTGTAACTTTATAGCACTTTTTCATATTTAATTGGACAAGTTCTCCCTCATTGCTCAGTTTCAAAATTTGAACTAAGGGATTGCTGCTATATAAATGACAACTGTCTAATCTTAGAAGACTGTTGTAATTTTAAATATTTCTCCCACTCTATTACACATATTTCACAAGTGAGCAAACACATACACACACACCTTAAAGTAGAACTATTAAGGGAAAATGGTGAAGTAACATCCTTCCCTTTCATGAGCTTCTCCTCTGGGGGTTCCTGGAGAGGCCCAGTGTTCTCAAGATCTCTCTATCAATTCCCCATCAAATCTCCCTTGGACTTAATGGTCCAGTTAGAAAGGAAAAGCAATCCCATATCAGATTTTCCTCTTGTGGATATGTGCATTTTAGTATGATTCCTCTTCATTGTCCCCCCCCCAAATAAAATCTTGATTCTGGAATTTTGGTTTTCTAGACACAATCCACCAAGCAAGAAATTTTTCATTCCTATGGGTAACCATATATTTTACAAACTACAGACCTGGTTCTGACCCTGAAAATCCAGACAAATATATCATGCTCCGTGTAAGTATTTTCAAGTTTAAAATAATTCTCTGGCATTAAAATTAATACTAACTGCTAACTATTATGTATAATGAAGCCTCTCCCATTTATAGAAGTTACAGTAACGGGGAACAAGGAGAAACTGAAACAGAGGAAAGATGTGATAAAAGTGTCTGAAGCATTGAGAGGAATTAGTATGCAGGATGACCTGCCCGAGAAAGGAGCTGGAAAAAAAGGAATCATCTGGGTCAAGGGCTGGTAACCTGGAGGCAAATCGGAATCAGCTGTAGAGTGTTGATAGCTACCTATGCCTCGCTTGCAGGAGCAATTACACCCCAACATCTTGGGTGGAGTTGGGGCATTGGTTTACCCTCAGTTTGCTTTAAAACTCTGAAGGTAATTTTAAAAATGATTTACTTATTATTATCTTAAGATACGGATAACTCAAAATTACAATTTTAACCGTTTTTAACTGTATGATTTCTGGTGATTTTAATCTTGACTCTAAATGCATTCTGGTTAAGGGGATGGAGAAAGGTATATAGGTATGGGGCTTTTAAAACCATGCAGCTTGGAGCACCTGGGTGGCTCAGTCGGTTAAGTGGCTGCCATCAGCTCAGGTCAGAATCCCAGGGTCCTAGGATCGAGGCCAGTGTTTGGACTCCTTACTCAGCGGGGAGCCTGCTTCTCCCTCTCCCTGCCTCTCTCCCTGTTTGTACTGCCTCTCTCTGACAAATAAATAAATCAAATCTTGAAAAGAAATAATGTTTAAAAAAATGCAGCTTATCCTTATGTGTAAATTGATCTATGACATCTGTGATTTTCAGCCAATCACTTGGTAAATTCATAGTGACACTCACTAAATACTAACAAATTTGAGTTACCAAGACTAAAGAAGTAGTGAATTAGAGCAATCACTTATGTAGTCAAAAGCAAAATTTTTATATAAATTATTGTCCACCTCAGGGCTTCTTTTGATTTATAAGTGCATTCCAGATTTAGTAATGAGACCTTTTCATGCTGTATAGCCAATGTCTGAAACTCCCATTTTACTGATTTATAGCCCTGCTTTCTGGCAAAAGCTACACCTTTTAGCTATTGCACTTGCACTGTGTGTGTGTGTGTGTGTGTGTGTGTGTGCGTGCTTTCCCAGTACAGATCTTTGAATAATTCCTCAGATTATCAGCTCCAAATATAAATCATCACCTAAAACATCACTAAATGTTTATTAGTAATAATTAGCTACAATTATTAAACGTGCAGATACCTTGTCTCACAATCAAATTAAATCAAGCTACAGAGAATCAAACCCTGGAAACAACTCTTACCTCCACACAGGCTAAGTCTGCAAAAGTAAAAGCTTTGCTTTTCTCTAGTTTTCTTCCACTTAGTTTCCCAGCAACCACATCTACCACTCCACAGAAGCAGCAGACAGTGTTAATCATTATCAATTTCATCCTCAGGTTCTTTTCAGTGGTTGTTAAATGTTGTACAGGAGGAGAAAGAATTTTCCCTTCACCCTACTAAGTTCTTGGCTGAGACCCCCTATGATAAAAGACAGATTAAGGAGAGAAAAACAAAGAGAAGTTTATTAACATGCACACCTCATGTATACATGAAATGGTCCAAGCCACCAACTTAAATACCAGTTCAGGTAAAGACAAAACATACGTATTGGGAGGTGCTGGGGTAGCAATTCACAGGAAGAAAAGAGAAGGCAATGTTTAATCAACAGAGATGGTCCTGCAGATGCAGATGAGTCTCTCAAGTGAAAAAGATCTCTTGGAATAGCTCTCTTGCTGGCAAGGGCTCCTTTCTAATGCAAATTTCCATTATAAATACAGATTTCTCTTACAAAAGCATACTCGCTACTTTGTTTTCAGAGCTTCTTCTGTGTGCAGTTCAGGGGGGACAAAAGTGCTTATATCAAGGAAGCATATTTTGGGGGCTTTTATCCTGTGGCTCTTCAAAGTGCAGCAGGAAGGGTTGTCACAATAGAAATGACCAGGCCCTATGGAAATCAGCATGTCTGAATGTGGTAGAGAATAGCTCATTTCAACCCTTGACTTCTAGAATAAAAATAGAGACATCCTCAGAAAGTAAGTAATCAATGGTCCACTGTATCAAGGTACAAGGAATCAATTACAGGGAGCAGTGTGTCAAAGTTAATGTACAAGATCTTTTTCTTTAAGTTTTGGAAGTTGACTCTATACAAATCCGGGTTAAAATCCTGAAAAACAATTGCTTCCCTTTGAACTTAGCATCAGACTTGAAGTAGAAGGTTTAAGAAAAGAAGCTGATCCAAATACTTCCAAAATTTTTCCTTTGGATAAGTAAAAGGATCATTTGGTTAAGATCAGAAACTTGATATTTGGCTATTTTATTATGAACTAACCAAAAAATATTTTTTTTTTTGAAATCTACAACCCTCTTCTCTTGAAGAGCTCTGAATGGATTATTCTTTCAAGCGACTTCGACAGTTGGGCAAATCCAAAACACAAAATGAACAATGTGTTAAACCAGAGAATCAATATTTCTAATTAATGGCAAAGGAGCAGTTATCTATCATAGTCTCCTTTCTTGGGATACAACTGGGTGCCATTTTAGGGAAGCTAAAGGAAACGGCTAATAACGGAACTTCTTAACATTAACATTTGTGTGCTATACTGTTCAGTCCCATCATGATAAGACAAGGTGAAATGTGGGCGCCTGGGTGGCTCAGTGGGTTAAAGCCTCTGCCTTCGGCTCAGGTCATGATCCCGGGGTCCTGGGATTGAGCCCCGCATCAGGCTCTCTGCTCAGCAGGGAGCCTGCTACCCACTCTCTCTCTGCCTGCTGCTCTGCCTACTTGTGATTTCTGTCTGTCAAATAAATAAATAAAATCTTAAAAAAAAAAAAAAAGACAAGGTGAAATGTTTCCGGACTCACTGAAACTCTAGGCTATCTCTCAAAGGACAAAGAACCTTTAATCAGCTTAAGCCACTAGAAGGCAAGTGTGTTTGCCATATTGTGAGACTCTTACAGCCACACTAGGGAAACAGGTTAAGAATGGAATCCCTCTCAACCACCAGAGGGCTCAGGTTCACTCCCACTCTAAGAAAGAATTTGATTCTCTAAGAGAGAATTTGATTAACATTGAACCTCCTGAAACTGACCTGAGCCCTTATTGCAGAAAACTATTAAGAGAATGTCAAGCAGGTAAGTCATCAGCAAAGATGAACTTCTGGATGACAGGTCATGAAAAGAAAGTGAAAAGTGTACTAGAAAAAATTTTGATTAACAATAGGGATACACGGGGGAATAATGGGGAATTTGAATAAGGTGATTAAGAAGACTGGATTTATCCAAATGAAAATGGCAAGTCACCCAAGTAAACAATAGTGAGGTCTGTAACCCTCCTTATTACTGGCATGGAATATTTGGGTTGAAGATATTCTAGTTCACAATTATGGCAGCACTGGTCTGTTTAGTAGGTTGCTTGGCTCCCACCCACAGAAGGATCAAGCACATGCAAAAATGTCTCTTTCTCTTATTAGAGCCTGTGTGGAGAACAAGACAGACCATTAAGTTCTGTTCTAGGTTGTCATAACTATACCTCTGAGGACCCAGACAGCAGCAAGATAGAATGTGGAGGTTTCTCAATCCGTCACGCATCTGATTCAGAGAATCAAATGCTGGGCATTACTGTTCATGGGTTAGAAGGAAGCATCTTCTGTGGAGCCTCTGCTGAATAAGAAAATAGGCTCGTCTTTGCCAGTTTGTGAACTCCCTCACAAAAGATGCTAAGCATGGAGAGTCTGTTTTGAAGCCCCATGATACTAAGAGAAAAGTTCTGGAAAGGAATAAAAAGGGAACAGAAGAACCCAGAAACAACCGCTGGTTTTGCATGGTACTTTCCAGAAGAGAAACCTACACAGGCTGTGGAACAGACTGCAGGTGTTTGATATGTCAGCTGCGGACATGACTGGCAGCTCTGTGCTTTCAGAATGATTAATTTCCCCACAGTTACCTCTGGGCTGGAGATGCTGCTGAGAGCTGTTTAACATTCTAGTTCCATTGTTGAG
This sequence comes from Lontra canadensis, assembly GCF_010015895.1. NCBI lineage: Eukaryota > Metazoa > Chordata > Mammalia > Carnivora > Mustelidae > Lontra > Lontra canadensis. Next base: position 49,854,146 of record NW_022630998.1, read on the forward strand.
TTCTGGACTTGGAGGGCCTCTAGTGGCTGTCAGTCTCATTAGGAGGGGAAAAAAAAAAAAAAAAGAAAAAAGGAACTGCTATGTCATCTAAAGAGTTTTATGACCAGAATCTAAAATGTGATAGTTCTAAGGCTGCCCTCTTTTTTAATAGGGAGTTTTGCAGTGACTAAAAGGCAAGTGAGATCTGTAACAGAGGAACAATAATAGTGGTACTTCTTGACTTTATTTGTGTTATTCAGTTAGTAACATAAGTGGTTCTCTGATGAAAATAAGAGAGGGGGTTAATGTATAGTGTTCCAAGTAATGTAATTCTACTTTCTTCTCATGTCCAACTTAAAATGATGAGTAGGTGTAAAAAACAAAACAAAACAAAAAAACCTTTTAAATACATTTGGTTACACAGTATTCTTACCTTTCTGTCAACCTGCCTTCCCCTCTCCCAGGCACAAACCCAGAGAGCCCCTAAGAAAACAGAAGAGAGACCGTAATGCAGTCTTTGGGGGGAGCAGCGAAGCGTATCCAAGCTTTCTCCTGTGTGGCTCTTATTGACTCCTATTTCCCTTCAGAATATTAAGTAGGATTGGAAGTACACTCTGCAGATAGACGCTCAAGTCAGAAAAGCTGATAAGAACTAGACTGGTTTAGGCTAATGAGAATCCTACAGAACTAAGGTATAAGATGAAAGGAGATACATCAATCATATTCTCCACTCTATCTCCTAGGCATCACACATAAAGAATATCCAACGCACTTTTTCCCAATAGGAGAATTATAAAAATCATGTTTCTTAGAGCTAGCTCTGTACTTGTGTGGAATGTGCTACTAGAAAGTTCCTTGTTAGCTAGCCCATGTCACCAGGGTAAGAGACTAGATAGAGGAAAGGAGAGGAGAAATAATGTTAACTAACGGTAAAAATGTGCATATTATCAATACTCCTCACATTATATCTTTGTTGGGAATACTATGATAATCAAAAAGAGACTAAATAAGGTACACATCCAACAAGGGCGAGCCTCCTGACACACAAAGTCATGAGCTATAGGTATCAAGAGGCAGAGAGGGGCCACTATATACCTCAGTATTTATAAACTCAGGACAAATGCCTTCATATTTAAATAGCCCTCTTCATATATCACCCTTTATATCTGACAATGATGTGGGACTAAGTCAGTAAAACCAAAATGTGTCAAAATGAGGCAGAGGCATCTCCAACAGTAGTCATTCAAAATGGCTGACTGAGCATCTATATTTATCTCTTCTCCATCACAGACCCATATTAAATCAGTAGGGAGGAATAAAAAATGCATTTGCCTATAACAACAAACAGAATGGGAGAGAGAGAGACTATCAGTAGAAAAGAAATTCCACTAAGCTTCTGGAAGGCAGAAGGATAAAGAGGATGTTTACTGTTCAGGCTAAGTGGGAGGAGGAGGCCATACCCCAGAATTCATGCTGTGTGAGCGGCTGCCAAAGAGGCAGGCAACCTGCTCAGTGGAGTCCTGGCAAGCCTTCACACTCAAGGCCAAATGGAGGGGTGAAAAAAGGGAAATTGATAGAAAGTCTTAACACAGAAGAGCTGAAGTCCCTACCCCATTAGACATGATGGCGAGAAGACAGGCATTTATCCCTGAGGGTTTATCCCTGACACATAAGGGTTCTTCCCTAAAGAAAAACTGCCTGGGACAACCAGGGAAGCTAGTCACACCAAAGCAAAGCTCACTGATTCCTTGAATGTAGAAGCCATCCAACATAATGATCAACTTCTTACCTACCTACCCTAAAGCAATAGGAACCATTAACTGTACCACTCCAGTTCATAAATGCCTGAGTTAGACTTTATATGACCTTGTTCTGAAATACAAAATACAGTTGAATCTTGAACCACACAGGGGTCGGGACACTGATGCCCCATAAAGTCAGAAATACACATACGTCGGGACGCCTGGGTGGCCTCTGCCTTCAGCTCGGGTCATGATCTCGAGGTCCTGGGATCGAGTCCCGTGTCCGGCTCTCTGCTCAGCGGGGAGCCTGCTTCCCCCTCTCTCTGCCTGCCTCTCTGCCTACTTGTGATCTCTCCCTGTGTCAAATAAATAAATAAAATCTTTTAAAAAAATACACATACGATCTCAGTGATATGTAGAACTTGAGAAATAAGTGAAAGGATCATGGGGGAAAAGAGGAAAAAATAAAACAAGACAAAATCAAAGAAACTCTTAATCTCAGGAAACAAACTGAAAGTTGCTGGGATGGAGGTGGGTGGGAGGGATGGTGTGGCTGGGGGATGGACACTGGGCAGGGTATGTGCTATGGTGAGTGCTGTGAATTGTGTAAGCCTGATGAATCACAGACTTGTACCCCTGAAACAAATAATACATCATATGTTAATTAATTTAAAAAGAAATACATATATACATTTTGACTCCCCCAAACTGTTGACTGGAAGCCGTATTAACAACATAAACACTCAAATAACACATTTTGCACATTATGCATAACATACACAATATTTTTACAATACAATAATCTAGAGAAAAGAAAATGTTACTTGGAAAATCCTAAGGAAGAGAAGATACATTTACAGCACTACATCGTATTTATTGAAAAGTATTCATGTATGAATAGACCCCTGTAGTTCAAACCATTGTTGTTCAAGGGCAACTGTAGCTGACTGGCCTTTTAGGAAAGACTTTTAAAAGAAAACAAAAGAAAAACATAAACACATTTTGAAGATCAAGTGGAAAAAAATTAAGATTATTCTGAGAACCAAATATCAAATTAGCAACTTCAAAATTTGAGATGATAGTGTATCCACAAACCATAAACAGAATGCTATGAAAAAGAAACTATTGGAGAACATGAAAGTGGTCTTGGAAATTAAAAACATGGTTGACAAAATAAAAGTTATTCTCACTTTGAAAGATGGAGTCAAAGAACTTTTCCAAATAGCCAGGAACTATCCTTAGCATTTTAATTAATATAAGCCTATGATGTATGTAATGGTATAATGCATTTTTCTATAGTTGAAAGATACAGAGATTAGGCAACTTGTCCAAGGTCCATTAGCTAATGAGTCAGGATTAAACCCATTCAGTCTAGCTCTAGAGTCTAATGAATTTAACTGCTTTGCTATTTCCAAAAAGAATACCTAAAATTTACAAGTACTTACTCTGTGTAATGGCTACTGTGCTAATGAACTAAGTCATTTAGTCCTCAAAACAAACTTAGAAGTAGATACCACTATTATCCAGCCTACAGGTGAGGAAATGTAAGCAGAAATTCCTATGTAATCACACAGACAATAAGTTGGGAAGGTAAGATTTGAATCCATGCTGTCTTGTGGCTATAACCTATTATGGTATCTAAAATAAGAAGCTAAAAATAGGAAGATAAAGATAAAATAGGACCTGCAAACAAACAATATTTAATTTAATATCTGCCTTAGTTTCCCAAAGAAAGAGCAGAGAAAATGGAGGTGAAAAAATCAGCAAATATATTTTAAAAGCTAAAACTTACTAGAATATCATAAAAGCTGATTTTGAGAGAACAATACCTGGGCAACCACTGTGAAATGTTAGAGCAATAAGGAGAAAGAGAACATGTTAAAATCTCTACTGGTCGTAGAGTATGATGACAAGCAAGGCAGGGAAAAAAAAAAAAAAACATAAGATCTGACTGAGAATCAACATCTCACCTACTGGATGCTAGAAGACAGTGGGATCATGACTCAAAATTCTGAGAGGAATAGTATTCAGTCTAGAATTCTGTTCTCAGCCAAATTATCGATGAAATTTGAAGGCAGAGAGAAGATAATTTAGATGTGCAAAAAATGTGATACTATCTCTCCTGTAGGCAGTTACATGAGGCTGTGGTCCAACCTGGTAAAACAAGACAGGAAACTAAAAGGAAAAAAGAAAGAAAAAAGACATAGTCTCCAGAAAATGATGGCTTCACCCCAAGAAAATAATTACAAAACCCCTACATGCAGAAGATGCCAAGATGAAATAGTCTAGCTTCGAGTAATGGAAGGAATTTTCCAAATAAGGGGGAGGGAGAAACAGAGAGAGAGAAGAGAATAAAAAGGAAAACGGCAATTTCAGAAAAAGAAAAAGCAGAACGTTTGGGTGGCTCAGTCAGTTAAGCATCCAACTCTTTTTAAAAAAATTTTATTTATTTATTTGACAGAGAGAAAGAGATCACAGGTAGGCAGAAAGGCAGGCAGAGAGAGAGGGGGAAGCAGGCTTCCTGCTGAGCAGGGGGTTGAAAGCTCCCTGCAGGGCTCAACCCCAGGACCCTGAGATCATGTCCTGAGCCAAAGGCAAAGGCTTAACCCACTGAGCCACTCAGGTGCCCCTAAGCATCAAACTCTTGATTTCAGCTCAGTTCATGATCTCAGGATAGTGAAATTGAGCCTGGTATCAGGCTCTGTGCTTAGTGCAGGGTCTGCTTGAGATTCTCTCCCTCCCTCTCCCTCTGGCCTTCCTCCTACTTGCACTCTCTCTAAATAATAAAAATTTTTTAAAAAGCTGTACAATGAAAGTAAGTACAATCATAACTTCTTTTTCTACAAAGAATAATATATGGACATAGTATTCAACCTATATACAAAATACATATAATTATGTCACAAAATAGAATGTAAAGGTTGAAAGTGAAGTACATTTGATAATAGTGAGAAATGAAAACAGACAGGAGGAAAGGAGGGACAAAGTCAGAGCTCAGTGTACGTCTGTACAGGTTGTGCACTGGACAAATGTGCCCAAATGATGGTGCAGTGGGGGCTATTTTAGGCCACCTGGGCTACATAACAGAATACCATGGGCTAAGTAGTTTATAAACAACAGAAATGTTTTTCTCACAATTCTGGAAGCCGGTAAATCTAAGATCAAGACATGAGCAGATTTTGTGTCTGGTGAGGACACCTGGCAGTAGGAGTGAAGGAACTCTCTGGGGTATCTTTTATAAAACACTTATCCCATTCATGAGGGCCCTACCTTCATGCCTAATCTCCCCCCAAACTCCCCACCAACCATCACATTGGGGATTAGGTTTCGACATATGAATTTGAGTGTGGGATAGGGGGCTACAAATGATTAGTCCATAGTAGGCAATTAATATTAAAAATGTTAAGAGAAACCATTTATACGTGACAAAATAAAAGCTTAAAGCATGTTACTTCATGGTCCAGTGGTAATCAATGGAAAATACATCTATGTGTGAAAGGCAGAGAGAAGATGATATGAGTGTGAGCCCAAGTGGGTTAACACCTTACCAATCATATGAAAACCAATGAATTGTGGTGTAAATCTCCTATGTAGAAATATAGTAGTTATTAATAAAAAGATTTAAATACCATCACAAGTGATTGCAAGAAGAGAGGGAGGTAATGGGGCTGGTAACATTTGGGGCCAATTATTTCTGTCTTTATACTATATGGTCTTCTACAGTATTTGATTAAAAAGAATTGCATATATTCTTTTTGATAAACTTAGTGTTTTAAAAAAAACACAAAAAGGATTTTTAACTCAGTCTATTTTCTCTGCCCAATGTTATCATCTTTTGGTGGGTATATTTTAAGCCTAGAAAATCTGGAGATTGGGGAATATAGAAATAGATGGAAGAGAATCACATACAACTCAATAAAGAGTATATCAGAAAAGAATATGCAAAGGCAGAGGACCTTTGGTCACAGAAAGATGTGTGTAGGAAAGAATAATAGCAAGAGGAAGCACATCAAACAATCTGGAATGTTTTTTTAAAAAAAAAGCAGGGAATTCTATTTGTTTTTTGCCATGTGATTATTTGTGCATTTGGAAAACATTTACTGAGTACTTATTCTTTACCAGGCACTGTGATAACAAGGAAGTGACGTAGCTATAACCCCAGCTCTTTAGGAACTTACATTTCTGCAGGACTGGCAAGAACAGTACCCAGTAGGCGCAAGACAGGCTATGGAATAAATATCACAAAAGAGGTATAAATATAGGTCTATAAGAGTTTGAAGAAAGGTAATATATCTTGATGTGACAATGGTGGATATTTAAAGCCTATGCGATATCACAAGACAAAACAGTCATAAAATGGCCAAGCCTGTCTGTGAAAAAAAAAAAAAAAAGTGTATTCCTCAATTCTTAACCATACCTGCTGAATCTTTGGGGGAGCATTTTAAAGGCGAATTATCAAAATGTTCAATCTATTTGAAAATATATGCTACAACAATGATATTTCTGCATGCCAGAAATATCTATTGGAATTTTAAACTCTCTCCCAAGAACCACAATCAATGTAAAAGAATAATCTTCCTCTGAAGCATCAAATGAATCTGCCTGAACAAGTAAGTAAATCCAGCTTCTAACCAGGCCCAAGAAAAAAGGTACTTCTGGGGGCACCTTCTAATTTTAGGCCACACTTCTTCCATATTCTATCTTCATCATGTTAAGCAAAAGTTCAATACTCAAGCTACCTTTGATGGGGTCAACAGAAGTCTTCAGAGAGAGGCATAATAAGCAAAGAATCTAATCTATAACAAAAACTGATGGGTAGAACTGCAAAAAGTGTATTAGTCAATAGTGACTGACTTCCCAAATAAAAGCTTTCACTGGTCATTTAAGGAGGCACCCTTATACCCCACACATACTACTCCCTTTCATGTGGGACCTTCCTTAGCTCTTCTCTGCCACCCTCTTGCTCACTTTTCCAGGGATACTGGTGAGCCTGGAAGGAGGAACTGGGCATGGATGTCCACGGTCCTTTCCCTCCCTTTCTTCTTTTGGGATATAGTTACTCATAGAGACCCACACACTACTTTGCTCCAAGTGCAAAGTTACACAAGGACAACTCCAACAAGGAAAGGATGTGGATATCCTGGTGTGCTGTGGCTAGAAGTAAATCCTCCAATTTACGGAGGCAGCATTAGCAAATACACTTGCCTCGTACACCCAAAGCCACATTTCTAAACTGACCAATATCGGTAATAAATAATATAAATTAAATAAATAATAAATAAATCAATGACTTTGTTTTCCATATTTCTTGCTCTTCTGACTTCCTTAATCAATGCAGTACTTGGGCAAGGAAAAAAAATTAATGTTTATTAATGTTTATCACCCAATTTTTTCTATTTCTCCCCTGCCTTTGTTGACAGGTAAGCACAGTCCATTTCTCTCTTTCCTGTACACATACACACAGACACACGTATGTATATGCATGTGTAGCTATATACATGCATATTATACATTACATATAATGGAAAGCTTCAAATCTATACAAAACAAGGTAACAAATTATAATGAACTCTATGAACCCATTGCCTAGCTTCCACACATTTTTAAAAATAATTTAAGCAAATGGGCAATCCTGTTAATTTTTTTCTTTAAAACAATTTTTTATTATGTTCAATTAGCCAACATAGAGTGCATCATTAGTTTTTGATGTAGTGTTCAATGATTCATTAGCTGTGTACAACATCCTGTGTTCATCACCATACGTGCCTTCCTTAATACCCATAACCCTATTACCCCATCCCCTCACTCCCCTCCCTTCTGTAATCTCAGTTTGGTTGCTGGAGTCCAGTGTCTCTCATGGTTTATCTCCCTCTCTGATTTCTTCCCATTCAGTCCTCCCACCCTTACCCTGTGGTCTTCTGTGCTATTCCTTATGTTCCACATATGAGTGAAACCATCTTGTTTAAACTGACTTTTCACCCCAACCTCCTTGCCTGTCATACCTCTCACTACCCATCTCTGCTCCTTGCCTCTCTGTGACCTCCAGAATCACTGACAGAAAATAGAGAGCTCAGAAAGACAAGGACGAGTCTGGTGGTTTGGATGCAACTAGAAACCGGCTAAACCAGACTCCCCACTTTGTAATAAGTTTATAGAATTGGGGCGCCTGGGTGGCTCAGTTGATTACCAACTCTTGGTTTCTGCTCAAGTCATGATCTCAGGGTCCTGGGATGGAGTTGGGATCCCGCTCAGCTTAGATTCTCTTTCTCCCTCCCCCGCTGCCACTTCCACCCACCCCCATGCTCTTGCTCTCATATAAATAAATAAATCTTTAAAAATAATAATAAAGTTTATACCATAGTGTTAAAATAATGAAGAAAGATTTGAAGAAAACTGTAAAGAACTCAGGTTGTAGTTTATCACCAAAAACATTCTGTCCAGCAAACTCTAGGTTTTTAGGTAGATTTAGAGATTTTCCCAATGATTTGGAAGTGTCTTGACACTGTTAGGGAACCATTACAGCACCATTGACAACAGTTTGAGAAGATATTATTAACTCTGCTTTATGTAGATGAGAACGCTGAGGCTTCACAAGGTTAAATACGTAAGAAGGAGCAGGACCAGCACTTAAATTCAGGTGTGTTTGGCTTCAAAGCTCATGCCCTTAATTAACCAGTAAAGTTGTGCTCTCTCACTATATAAAAAGAGTTTGTGTGAGATTTATTTTCTTTCTCTCCTTTCTTCCTTCCTTCTTTCCTCCCTCCCTCTCTCTCTCTCTCTCTCTCTATCTTTCTTTCTTTCTAGTGGATGATCACCTGAAAAACCAGAGCAGGCATCTGGGAGAAGACATTTGATTCCCTCCTAGTGGAACCTTGTAGAAAATGTGGAAGAGAGAATAAGTGGGGAAGAGAGAACCACTGAGTTATAGTTTATTTTGAAAAGTGAAACAAATGTACAGAAACTCGTCAGAATAATGGCACAGCCTCATCAACTTTAAGCAAGGATTTTTTTTTTTACATGGTATCAATTGTGGGATTTCACATAAAATATTTAGTGTGTTCCAGCCACATTTTCATTATAGTGATGACCTCAATCCATTTTCAATGAGTCTAGCAAAGTTTAGGCTCAGCCAAATGCACTGACACTGTAGCTAATCATCTGTACATTTCAAATGGGGCAAGAAGAAATCCCTTTACCTTTCACCTCCCCTTTACTTCTTCCTTCCCCAATTTGCTCCTTATCAAGTTGCCAGGGATGTTTAAATCCCACAACTGGTTGTTGGAAGTCCTCTCAAATGTAGATTTTCTCTCCTGGTGACAAACAAACGCACTAATTTATACAGAGAAGTTGGCATTGGTCTAGAAGGGAGAGATGGAAAAGATACCAAGGAAAAGGTGCCAAGCAGGTAGAGAGGGAGGAAAAAGATGAGCCATGCTTAAAGGGAATATAAAATTGCTTCCATCATTTTATAATTTTGCCCAAGATATTTGGGCATTGCAGTAAAATAGCACACTTTCACTCTTCTTTCAAGTCTGAAAGCTACTGAAGGTCACTTTTTAGGTAGGAAATAAGAAATATTAATCAGAATAAGGTTGGCCAGGAAAAAGAGTAGCCAGTAAGGAGGAGGAAGACACAACAAACATGGAGCTACAAAATTACTAAGTATATGGTGGATAAGTGAAGACTTCTAGAGGAAGAAGAGACAACTTTTTTTTTTTTTTTTTTTGAGAGAGAGCACGAGCAGGGGGAGGGGCAGAGGGAGGAGAGGGAGAAGAAGAGAGAGCATCTCCAGCCCACTGGGCAGAGTGTAAACTCCTACACAGGACTCAAGTCTCAAGATACTGAGACGTGACCCTGAGATCACAACCCAAGTGGATATCAAGAGTCAGATGCTTAATTGACTGAGCCACCCAGGTGCCCAGAACAGACAACTTTCATAATTACGTGATGCCATTAGCTCAATAATGCAGAGAATTTTAAGAATCTGTCTGAAAGGAACTTTGAAAACATCTCTAGTTCCTGCAGAAGGTATAGAAAGCAAACAGATAAAAGCATACTTCACATATGACTTAACAATTTTATTCTGAGAAGATGCTAATGGAGATTCTCTACTATGTGACAATTTTAAAAAATTCCTCTTATAAAATTGCCTCCCGGGCTTTGCACTATCATTTCTTGCTTGGTGTATGAGGGGTAAAAGAGAATATTCTGAGATGTGGTAGGTAAAAATCCATAGTCGCTTAACATGTGAGTTCACTTTGTGATAGTCAAATAAATGTGGAAATCTAAAACTAGTGCTGAGAATTTCTAAAATATGAATTCTATAGAAACTGTTAAGATTATAGGTGTTAAAATTAGTGTAATTAAAAAAATACTATTAGCAAGTGACAGCATCTGTTATGAAGAAAGCATGCTTTGAATCTGCTAACACTCTATTTCCTACTGAACATATTAAATAATGAGTTTTTCAAGTTTAAAAGACTGAGTTGTGTGTTAAAATGTCATTCAATGATACTTTGGCTCTGGAGGAAGTATTTGACTTTTAAACAGTATTTTATAGCAAATTGAGATTTTTGGAACTTCAACTTTACAGCAAAGACAGCTTGTGAACATTACTGCTCACTTTTGAGTTCCTATTCCCCTAGAGAAGTAAGTAAATAATACTCAGAGGTGAATAAAAGTGCTATAGACATTTGCCTACAGGTCTCCTTATGGGCATGTTTCCATGTACCTTCAGCATACGTCTAAGAGGGAGAGTGTTGAGTCTCAGAGTAAACAGACATCTAACTTTGTAGGAAACTGCCAACTATTTTCAAATGTAGCTGTACCATTGTGCATTCCTGCAAGGTGTGAGAGTTCTAGTTGTTCCTCAGCTTCCTCAACATTTGGGATGGAGTCCTTTGATTGTATCCATTCTGGCAGGTGACTCATGCTAATTTGCATTTCTTGAGTGACTATCAGTATTGAGAAATTTTTCATATGCTTATTAGTCATCCATATTATTTTCTCTAGTGAAGTGTTTCTTTATACTTTTTGCTATTCCTTAGTGGGCTTTTTATCTTCGTTTTGAATTGTAAGAGTATTTCATATCATCTGGATATATGCCCTACATCAGGTTTATTCCAATTATTTTCTCCAATTCCGTGGCTTATCTTCAAAGGCTCAGCTTTTCTTTCTCTATAAAAAAACTACACACTGTGCTCCCCAGAGCATCAGAATTCTGCAGAACCATCTGGAACTACTGAGGAGGGTAACTATCTATTTAATGTTTCTAATATTGAGGTACTGCATTATATTTTGCTTTAGCAAAACATTTTAAATTATCACTACAACATAGCAGGTTGGGGTAATGTTTACTAGTAGTTTCAACTATAATCTGACTTTCAAAAAAAACTTTTATTAAAGCAGGGATGTGAGCCTGTAGGCAGTGTACATAATGGGGTCATCTTAAGACCTTAGGGGTCTTTTGGCATTCTTAGGTTTCATGGTGTCCCCATAGCATTCTTTTTCTTTTTTTTTTTAAAGGTTTTATTTATTTGACACAGAGATAGAGAGTACAAGTAGGCAGAGCAGCAGGCAGAGGAGGGAGAAGCAGGCTCTCCACAGAGTAGGGAGCCTGATGTGGGGCTTGATCCTAAGACCCTGGGATCAGGACCTGAGCCAAAGGCAGCCGCTTAACTGACTGAGCCACCCAGGTGCTCCTCCCCACAGTATTCTAAACATATAAAAACTATCCAGATCTCACATGAAATAAATTTAAATTTTTATATTCATGTACTTATTTATGTCAGACTCACAGCTATTAATTTTATACTTTAGGTTGTAATCTAATGTTATTTATTTTATTGCTCAAATTGTCTCAGTTTTGGTCACTTGGAGTGCTTTAAGTTGATTTCTGTGTCCCTAAACATATTTTTCTCATTAAAAAATTGAAATGGATCTTATAATTTTGTTTCTGAAATTATTTGTGTACAGATAATGCATTTAATTAACATTTGGCTATAAATTCTCAGCAATAATTAGGTATATTCAGGGATTCTTGCAAAGTGAAGAATTCTTACAAATTATTTTCAAATATAATGAATTTTTGTGATGATTAATAGGAATAATAAAGTAAATGTAAAATATATTTAGTTAACACTTATTAATTCTGAATTTGCAGTTTTATTTTGTGACTTTAGAGTTAATTCTTCCTTTTTCGGTTGTTTGTCTAAGGTCCTGGTTCCTTGAGGATCTCACAAGCCCTAGACTCTGTACCTCAAGAAAAGCGTGCAGGAGGAAATAATCCATTCCTTGTCAATGGTTATGCCATGTAAGTGTCAGGATAGCACCAAGAACTTGCCAGGTGGCTACATTAAAATGGTACTTCTGCTTCTGCTTCGCTCTTGTCTTCTGTTCTCTTTTTCCCACAAAAGCAGCAAGGCCAAGCAGAAGAAAGTAACAGTTGTGATTAAAATTAGATTCAGGAAGGAGAAAGGGGAATAAGTTATAACAGAAAAGCCCACATAGTTACCACAGAAAATAGACATCTGGGGTCAGGGGAAAAAACAACTAGAAACGAAAAAGGACTCACTCCGCCAATGTTTTGCTGGCAGTGTTAGCTGGGCATGATTAAGAGAACTAAGAGGTCTCACACCCACAGTGGATGATAGTAGTAATTGCTGGTTCCCTCCGCGGAGGTATCCCGCTGGTAGGACAGAAACAGACAGAAATTATATCAGATAAATACCCAATAGGAACTGACTTTGGTAACACAAGCCGCTCATGTCACAGATTTCGACAGCCTAATGTAACGGAGCCTCGTGTTCCATACTACTCACGGGCATAAAACAAAACAAAACAAAGCCAAGAGATTTGTAAAAGTACAGATTACTCTCTTCCATTCCAAAAGGTTTGGATTCATTTTGGGGAGGTTCCAGAAATCTGTACTTTTAAGTCTCCCAGGGACTTTAAGTAACCAGTCAAATATTCATGCTGATTTTCCTGTCGGTGATACGGCATTTGAATCGCGTATGGGAATTGGGGAGTCTCTGGGATTTAATATGATATGTTATTCATTGGAAGGACACATGCTAAGAACTTGCTGCTTACTTTGGATGAATAAAAGGATGAAGGAACCAGGACCTTAAATTCTAATCTACTAGCTCATGCATTATGGGTAGGACTGTGTTATATAATTTGCAGGGTTCTGTGGCAAAGAAAAATGCAAAGACTTGTTCAAAAATGATGGTGAATCATAAGGAGTGGTTGCAGAGCCTTAAAGCTGGTGTGGGGGCCCTTCACAGCTCGCAGCCCTGCATGACTGCCTGGTGGCGCTCCCATGCATCCGCTGGCCGTGGGATCACGACTCTGGTAAAATGCATTCTATGAAGGAAGTCCTCCACTTCAAAAATAGAACTGCTGGCAGGATTAAGGTGAGACTTCATCATTTAGCAGAAATAGGGTGAAATGCTGAGCATGATCATTAGCTAAGCATTTTCTTCTGTAGTATTGTAGTATCTGTCAGGGTGGGAACATCAAACTGTTGTCTCTGGGGTGCCTGGGTGGCTCAGTAGGTTAAGTGTCTGCCTTTGGCTTGGGTCATGATCCCAGAGGCCTAGGATCCAGCTCCAGTCAGGGGAGCCAGCTTCTCCCTCTCCCTCTGCCACTCCCTCTACTTGTGCTCTCTCTCTCTATCTCTCTCTCACTCCTTCTCTCAAATCAATAAACATAGTCTTTAAAAAAAATGTCATTTCTTTTCACGTAGAGGAAATCTTAGTTGCTGATGAAACATTATATGTTTAAATTAGAAAAATCAGTGTGAATTCACTCCTTAAAAAGAAATGTGTATGTGTATATACATGTGTGTACCTATGTATACACACACACATAGACACATGCATGTATTTTACCTTTGCTACTAATGAAAATAGATCAAATGCAGAAGGAACATTTTTGCTTACCCCCGACACTCTTGTGCAATCCTAGCACCGAGATTTTTTATTCTCATACTCTCCTCAACTAAGAGGCAAGGGATACTGCAGAAAAGCAATGAATTCCATGTCTTAGGAGAAAGAAATATGAGAATATGTCCAATTTTTACCAAGAAGAAGGCAGCGTTGAAAGGATAAACCCACACAAAATGGTTTCATCAGTCAAGTTGTGATCATTTAAACTTTAAACAACAACAGATGTAATAATTGCTATATTAATTTGAAAAAGGTTTGCTGTAAAAATCAGGGAGTTCCTAATATCAGTCTACAAAGAACAGTTTGTATAAATATTTTTAAAAGATACTAGCACTGCAAAAAAGGGTGAATATAATAGGGTATATTTAAATTTACAATGACTTTAACACAAACAAAAAAGTTACTACTGTTAAAAAAAAAAAAAAAAGAAAAGAAAAGAAACAAAATAAATTGTGCCCAAAAGGGAGCCACTGAGGCCAAGTAACCAAACAGGGGCTTAATATCTAACTTAACTGAATTTCAATCTCTCTCCAGAAGTATAGTCTTAGCTGGTTAGCACCAATGAAATAATCTGTCACATAGGCCCTAAACATTCTAAAAAAGGAAGATGAGGTGATCTTTCTAATGAGACTCTCTGCCCTTCCCCCTAAGGGAAGGTGACCTTACCTGAAACAATCCTTTCTTTTCCATTGTTGATAATAACTTCCTTGCCCCAACTTCCTTCCTATAAAAACCTTCCATTTGGCACAATTCCTTGGAGCTCCACTCTACTCTGCTAGCTGGGATGGTGTCCAATTCATGAATTGCTTAATAAAGCTAATGAGATCTTTAAATTTACTCAGTTGAATTTTTGTTCTTTAACATTACTATATATAAAGGTGTTCCGTTTCCCATAATTTTATATAGCTGCTCTACGTCTGTTTATAAAAAAATAGACATGCTCTTGCTTCCATCTGTGCATAGGGAAAAGAATAAAGAAAAGAAGCCTGGTGAAAACCAAGAAGTTCTGGGGGAAAAATGGAATCTATACCAAAACTACAAAGGAATGAGCATTCCAGGTGTTCCAATATAAAAATCAGGTGGAAAGGGAGTTCAAGAGGGTGTTGGTATCGGTAGCCACACACAAGGCCAAGTGGAGAAGGAAATCAACACTGTTCCAGGATAATAAATAATAAATCAATGCTCTTTATGAGGAGAGCTAACTACCTACAGTTAATCCCTTGTGGCCAGAAGATGAAGCTCCTAGATAGTACTACTGATAATAAAATTCTAATAAGGAATACATCTGTTTATAATAATGCTAACAGACTAGGTCATAGTATAATAACATAGTATAATGACAAGACAGTGAAGTGTGAAATGCTAGCAAAGTGATGACCTAAAAATACATTATGTCTGGGGGAAGACACCAGAAGATAAAATAATGCCAGTAATAATATCCACACAAGAAATGAGGACTTAAGTGAAAGTAAGTGAAATAACAAATAAAATGTGTCCACTTGGGGCGCCTGGGTGGCTCAGTGGGTTGAGCCTCTGCCTTTGGTTCAGGTCATGGTCTTGGGGTCCTGGGATCGAGCCCCGCATTGGGCTCTCTGCTCAGTGGGGAGCCTGCTTCCCCCTCTCTCTCTGCCTGCCTCTCTGCCTACTTGTGATCTTTCTCTCTTTGTCAGATAAATAAATAAAGTCTTGAAAAAAAAAATAAAATGTGTCCACTAAAAGAGACTCACTTTGGGGAAAGCAGTCAAATTCTTTGTCCCATCTGTTGCTAATGAAAAATCCTTGGCTGGTCTGAGAAGGTATTTTATGACTTGTGCTTCTGCTAAGATTACTCTGACTGCAAGAAGTTATCAAAATAAACATTACTACAGCTCTAGTTATATATCAAAATGAGCGTAGATATGTCCCTGGAAAGCATTAACATCAAGTGGGAAGCAATAAAGGAATTAATTAAGCTCATGTTACCGAAACTATAGACTAGTTCTAAGTGTTAGTAGAATAATAAATCTGCTAAGTTTATAAGTTTTGCCTTTTCAGAGGGTTTGAATTATTCACAAAGATGAGTCACACAGTAACTTCTTCTCTTTTACAATGAGAGGAAATTTAATTATTTGTATGTTATTTATGTTTCATTTATGAAATATGTTAAGTTTAATAACTGACCATTGTGATGGTTAATTTTATGTCAACTTGACCAGACCAGAGGATGCCCATTATTCTATGTGTGTCTGTGAGGTTGTTTTCCAAAAATATTAGCCTTTGAGTCAGTGAACTGAATAAAACAAACGGCCCTCCCCAATGCACATGGGTTTCACCAGATCACTGGAGGGGCTGAAGAGAACAAAAGGGTAAAAGAAGGGTGGGTTCCTGTTGTCTCTGCCTCAGTGTTTGAACTGAATAAATCTCTTCTACCCTTGGCACTTCTGGTTCTCAGTTTTCAGATATAGGCAAGAATCTACACCATCAGCTCTCACCACCTGCCTTCCTGGGTCTCCAGCTTGCAGAAGGCAGATCATGTGACTTCCCAGTCTTCATGATCAGGTGAGCCAATTCCTTATAATAAATCTGTTTACATATGTGTGTGCTTATGTATACACATATATTTTGTTTCTCTGTATAATCTTGACTAATACAACCATTAAACAAAATACAAATAGTCATGAATGTTCTTCTCTATGAGGTGATCCCCGCAGGCATTAAAGAATTGATCACTGCTCTCCAAAGAAATAACACTCACTCTACATCACAACATAATGTTTTGGTGCTCCAGGGATTTCTTTAAAGTAATTATACATATGAGATAGAAAATGAAATATCGTGGTCCATTAAACTGTGTAACATGTCTCAGGGGCATGTGTCCTGTAATAGTGTAAACTCTCCATATTTTTATTAACAGAGGAACTGGCCATGGGCTCCATCCTGTGGAGTGATCCACCACTAATGTGTAGGTGGCATCAAGAAGTGAGAGTGGGAAGTATGGGAAGGGACAAAAAGGAAAACTTCACCGTAAACTCTCTTCCTCTTTTGAATATTGAAACATGTAAATACATTACCGTTACATTTTTAAAAATTTGTCTTTAGAGTTGCTCTTTTTGGCTAATTGATGTTCTTAAGACATTTGCTGCCTTGCGAAAGTGTCAGCTGCTATTATAAAGTGAGTGAGGCATGTTCAGTGGCCATGCTTGAACAGAGTGAGGAAATCAGCTAAGTGGAAATCTTGGGGAAAGCATTCTAGCAAGCGGAAACAACTAGAGGAAAGGTCTGCAGGACTCCCTTATTCGATGGAATTACCTTAGAAATGAGATTATGGTTAAATCCTTCCAACCTCTTATATATCTATGAGGACCCCATGCCATAAAAACCACCTCCAGATATCTAGTAGTTATAGGATGCTTTCATAACTTTGCAAATGAATTGAAGGGTATGAATTTTGCTTTATATTCTTAAGTCCTGGCATTGCCTGACGTCTTCTTCTAAATTTCCAATCAAGTGACACTAATTGCCATTTAACATGTATCCAAAAGAATATTGTATGATTGTGGACCACTGACATGTGGTACCTTTAAAAATTCAAGGTTACACAAAGGAAAAAGAAATGTAAAAGCAAAAGCATACATTTTTTTCCGACTGTGTTTAACTCCTTTTTCATTTTTATATTAATCTTTTAAAGATCAACAAATGTTAATTATTTTTCTTATTAAAAACAGAACTCTTCCATAAATTAAACTGAAAACAGAAACTTCTTTCTTTGGCTATGTATCTATTTTTGTTTCTTCTATTGAGTTCTCTAGTTGTCATTGTTCTCTAATCTTTAGCCATTTAATCTCCTTTTAAAGCAGACACATCTTATTTTTCTACCCAAATATGTACAATAGAGCATATTTGAACAACATGAATAGCAGCTTATTGGAGTTGGTTTTGTCACATTTCATTATCAGAAACTGTTGGCTATAAAAATACAACTTAATTTCTACTTACATCTGTAACAGTGAGAATGAACAAGATATGCTGACCTAAAAATACCAAGAGGAAAGCATAAGTGTATAAACTAAGTGGATACGTTCTTTTCTTTGTGTTGGTAAAGAATGGATTGGGAATGGAGGGGACTCTTATTTTTCTGAGATAATTACTACTAGCCTCCTCTGCTTAGTTTTTAAAGTCTCACTCCTAAACCTGCATCTCCCCTATTTGTCCATACTTTCTCTCATTTGCTCTAGGACATACTTAGATTTCCCATTTCCTGAGAGTGGACATGACTATGTATGTGGATAATGAGGAAGAAAATGAAAACACTTATGTGTGTGTCCCCCATACTGTTCTTTGTGGGTGGAGACCTGGTGGCGGGGGAAGAAGGAATCCAGGGCAAGAGATTTCCCAAGGACATGTGATCACCAGAGAGTGTCTACTATCTCTCGACCCCACAGTCATTCTTCTACGTTCTCCTCTATACTCCTGGAGATAGGAAGCTGTACACATACTTTGCAAACTTCCAGACCCCCTTGTCAATTGGCTTTTTGTTAGATGGGAAGGTGGGATAAAGTGAGAAGCTTTCCGTTCCACCCTCTGGTGGGACTCCTGCAGTAAGTGACTGAGGAGCATCCATTCCTGGGTTCCTACTCACACAGTATGATTTCCCAGGCAGCGGCCTCAGGCGCAAGGTAACTGTGGCCTCTAGGCCGCCCCATTTCACTTTGGTTCTCCCTGCAGTAGGGGAGGGAACTGATTCCTGCAGTTACTGAGTAAAATTATCTGCGTAAAATTATCTCTTTTTGCAACCAACCGCCTTATTAAATATCCTGCAACACTTTTGTAACCAAACCCCTTATTAAGTTTCCTCTGTTTGAAATGTCTATTCATACTCACATATATATTATCTACAAAATACTAAGAAAAAGTGTGCATGTATGTTTATGCTAGCAGCTTTCCACATCTCTTTCTTGAGGCTTTCTCTCACTTTTTTTTCCAAGCATCAAAACTCCCTCTGACGTCTGGTTGCCCCAGAATTTATCATGATGCTTCCTGTTTTCTCATGATGCCCTACAGGGTCCCCAGAGTGATTAGGCCCAGATTGTCTCTCATATCAAGACAGATATATCTTGTATCTAATATTTCCAGGAACTTTGACAGCCATGAAAACTTGTGTCATTCCCCAATCTTAGCTCAACATGACTTTCGTCCAGATGACACACTTCACCCCCTCGAGCAGATGTAGACTTCCTCATCTCTGTTCACATAGCTATGAACGTGCACTTCTACTACAGATAGTACTTATCGTGGTATACTAGAGCTGTTGGTTAATTTTTGTGGCTTTCACAATAGTCTCTGAGTTCTTTGAGATCATCTTTCTGTCACTACAGTCTGGAATGGTCCCTGGCATAAGAAAGCTCCTTTTTTTTTTTTTTTTTTTTTTTTTTTTTAAATAAAGGAATGCATGGTATACCTAGAATGACGCTGGGTTTCAAGGGTTTGCAGGCATAATAATGCAAATTAACAAGTGAGTGGCAATATTAGTCCACGATTTGAAAGTGAAAAAAGTGGTTGGTTATAAGGTTAAGCAGAACATAAACTCCTCTGAGGCAGAGAATTGCCTTTCACATATCTGTATCCTCAGTTTAATATTGTGCTGAGCTAGTGCATGCATTTATGCCTGGAGGGCCATGAGAGACATTGTGAATTAAGTAGACATAGTGATGAAAGTCAGAGATTAGAAAGGATAATAAAGGACCGGGAGGGGAGAACATAGAAGCAAAATGAAGACAATTTGGCATTATTTTCTCAAGTTATCTTTTTACCCGAAGGTGTCTAAACTTACATGGTATCCTTCCCCCAAACCTAGCCAGTAACCCACAACCTCTGCACTCAGCTACCATTTGTCTTAGAAGAAAGCAGTTCATTAGTCAAATGTGTAGTGATTCTTTTCCAAATTCCTGTCACTTATGTGAAACATAAACTCATGAACATATTAAGAAGCGGTAATGGTTGAAGATCACATCACATACTGATCTTATACATTTTTTTTTTTTGTATATCTTTAGACAGCTAAACAAAGTAATTCTAGAAACTGCAGATAAAGGGAAAACTCAGTAGTAGTGGGAGTTTTAAACTCTGTGACAGGCAGTGGGGATGTAAGAGTAGGACTTTTGACTCCCTTAAATCACCTCGACCTGGGCAAAAACAGCCCTCTACCATCCTTACTCCTAGGCAAGTACACACACTCAACTCACAGCTTAAAGTGAGGAAAGTAACCCCAGACCATACTGACAACCTTGGTAATTGAAAAGAGGTAACTGATATCAACATGCCATGGCCAGAAGGGAGTGCATATAATTTTTATGGACTTTTTCCCCCCAAGATATTACTTCTGCACCTATCATGAGAATTTCTCAAGGCACTCTATAATGCTCTATGGAGGGCAGCTTGCAAAATGTGGCAGCCAAGGGCAGGAAGCAAGGTGTACAAAAAGCCGACTTTAGGGCAGAAATGTAGACTTGACCGTGCTATTTTAATACCCTTTGTTTTAGAGCTCATCAAAAAATAAGTCTTCAAGTTTCAGAAGATGAGACCTCACTGTAACAACAGAATCATACCGCACATGTGAGTCAATGACTTAATGGGACAATCAATGGAAAGCTGAGAAACAACGAAGTGTATGGTTTTGAGTCTAAATACAGGTATAGACACATTTTTTTTTCATCAACACATGTTGAAATTAGGGAGTTCGTTCTTCTTAGTGCATTAGGACCCTCCGGACTGTTGGGGTGGGGTGGGACACATACCTCATCTACCTCCAGTCCCACCTCCTTCAACCTTGCTCTTGGCTTGGCATTCTTGAGTTTTCCTGGAAAGGAATTTGGACCAAAGCTGCTTTGCTATTCACATGAGAGATAGCTATTTTGAATTACAAAAATGATGATGAAAATGGTGCAGGCAACTCTGGTTTCTTTCATTTGAAAAATATATAAATTCAGTTGTAACCATGCCAATCAGAATTTCTGACTTGTAGTTAAAAGTTCATGATTCTTGAAAATCTCAAATGGAATTATTATAGAATCAATTAAGCTGATTTCATTGAGAAAAATATTTCAATGCACAAAGTCTTTGGAGAAAAAAAAATGTAAAAGTAGTCTTTAAGAGTCCAGCAAGGATAGGTAGGTAAGGTAAGGTAACTGAGACAAGTTATTCAGCAGATGAATGCTTTATACACAACTCAGGGCATTAAATAACCTTAATGCTGGAGGTATTTTCACTTATATTTTTAAAAGATTTTATTTATTTATTTGAGAGAGAGAGAGAGCAAGCACAAGTGAGGGTGGGACAAAGGGAGAGGGAGAAGCAGGCTTTCCACCGAGCAGGGAGCCCAATGTGGGACTTGATCCCAGGACTGTGGGATCATGACCTAATCTGAAGGCAGACACTTAACTGACTAAGCCACCCAGGCACTCCACATTCAGTATTCACAGTAAGCTTTCAGAGTTATTATTACCACTTCTTATTACCACTTCTCAGCTGTGGATTTTCTGGCTCAGAGAGGATAACTTTTGCTGTAGTCCTCTTAGGTTCCTGGCCATGGAGTGCTTTCTAAGCACCAAGCACTATAATAATGCTTTGTGTGAATTATCTTCCCTAGAACTGTGATATAGCTACAGGTTTGGGGTAAGTTTTAACATTTATTTCCTCCACTTTGTGACACTGCAAAGAAATATTTAATGCCAGACCTGTGTAAAGAATGCTAATCTCTGTGGAATTTTCCCAACCATGTTTCCTTCTAATTATTTTAAATAGTAGTTACAAATCCTTCAAAGCAATTTGAGATTTTGCCCTTTCTTATAACAAACAAGCCAACACAAATGATAATGTTCTATAATAATGGGCAGTCATTAATTCTTGTTTTCTTTCTAGGTAAATTCTGCTTATGTAATTAGTACATTGGTAAACTAGTGTGTAAGTTGTCTGCCCTGACTGCCTGAAGAAGTCAAGTTCAATATCTTTTATTAGGTTTAATATCACCATGCTTCTTTTTCCCTCAGAACATTTATTTATATTTCTATTTTTGCATTTGTTTGTGTGATTTTTTATTTTGGGCTTTCATCTAGACTGCAGGCATTGCATGTTTTTATCCAGTGTTGAGTCCTCTGTCTCTGTTATTATAATGCCTAATAACTAATAGGCTCTCACTAAATATTTGTTGGATGAATGGAAGGCTGAGTGAATAAATGGATGGGTAGATGGGTAAAGGAAGGAAGTAGACAAATGGGCAGGTCATTTTGGACTTCTGGTATTCATAAATGACCTGGAATTTAACCTGGCCTTTGAAAAGGGGGTGAGAGTAAGATCTCTTATTTTTTTCCCATTAAGTGCAATGGGAGAGATTCTTCCACAATGAAGCCTCACAGTTTTCTTGTTCAACACATGTGGGTGAAGAAGGTATTGTTATATTAAGTAACACAGCTAATTAAAAGAGGAAATGGAAATCGTTCTTAGATGAAGAGAGTTCCACTTCCCCTCTGGTTTCCTTTAGTACTATACTATCCTTGAATTAGAAACTGTTTCATTGGTAAAATAAAGATCTGCATGAGGCATTAGAAGTGACAGAAACAACCACTGCATCATGATGTAGAGCTAAGGGAGACATTTTGTTGGATTACTGATTGGGAAGCAGAGTGTCCTAAAAGGTAGGACAATTTGGGCAGCTGTTCTACTCACCCCACATTCAAGACTCAGCACCCAGCTGCCCTTTAGCAGGTCTAATTCACAACTACATGTCCCTGCCTAGCCTCTACAGAAGTGTGCGTTTTCAACTTTCACCAGAACTTTCTCTCTTGAGGCCTCCACGAGGCCCCTATAACTCCATGGAGGCTTCCCTTTTTTGTGCAGCTCCTCAGTCCCCCTTGGCTAAATTTTCCCTCTCTTCTTTTCCAGTCCTCTCCCAGATTCTTGCTCGAAGTCCTCCTTAGTTGATCTAGCAAATTAAAAAGTAACCATTGCTTTGCTTTTGCTTGTTCATTTCTCGCTTTTAAAAGGGGATTCTCCCTTAAAATGGAATGTCAGGTTTTCCCCTTGCTGGTAAGGCACAATGTTCTCCTTGAAGTCTCTTGGAACAAACAGACTGAAAATAGCTTGCAGGCCCTGGCCACACCAGTCCAGAGAGGATATTTACTTTGTCATTAACTGTTCCTTTGAACTCACTCTCCAGCCATTCTGCTGCAATGCAGTTGCCACAGACATTTCTCCACTTCCTCCCCCTGCCCCTCTGCCCTGCCCCCCCGAGTGCTCCTCTTCCACCGCTCATGTTTTTCTCTTACTAGATAATTGACCTAAAACTGTATATAGTCTAGACAAATTCTCCCAGATGAGACAAGGTAACAAAAGAGGATGTTTTAGGAAAGAATGGCCAAGAGGACCTGTGGTGCATCACTCCACTCCTGACTGATTGCCCTCCTTGCAGAGTTCCAGCCGCACAAGAGCCACACGCATTACGAAACCTGTATATTCTGCTCTTTTAGGCCTGCCTATGCTTCATGTTGGGATAAATCAGCACCACTTCTAGATGCAGAGAAGAGAATGCTCAGCTAAAACAGAACAGAGAAAAGGCAAGGTCTTAAAGAAGACTCAAGAGGTAGGTATGCAAAAGACTTGGAAAAAAAGACAAATACAAAGTTCATATTTCCAGTTGATAAGAAAGGCAGCAAGGTATGTTGAAAAGCCCAGAGTTCAGGTCTCTGTTGGTCATTAATTCCCTGGGGGAATTAATTCACTTGTGGAAGTCACAGAAACTTCCTGGGTCTCACTCTTCTTTTCAAAATGAGGAAGTCAGTTTAGATGACTTCCAAGTTATTCCCTAGATTTGAAATTCCATAATAGTAAGACAGAAGATATTATAATCTACCAAAAATGCTATAATAGAAAAAAAAAAAAGAGGCAGAGTCTGGCGGCTAAATGATAGAGTTCAAGTACTGCCTGCATGTTTTTTTAATATGTAGCACTGTGGACAAATTTTAACTTCCCTAAATCTCAATCTTCTCCTATAAAATGGGGATAACAACACTATCCTTGTAATAGGGCTGTGGGTGAACAAAGAAAGATAATTCACACAAAGCATTATTATGGTGCTTGGTGCTTAGAAGGCACTCCATCGCCAGGAACCTAAAAAGGACTACAGTCTCCTCACACACACCTCAGAAGAAGAAGAGAAAGTACATTTGTATGTATTTGCTTCATGGGTTTCAGATCTCCTCATTTGATTATTTAAAAAATCATACATTACTATGTAAAACCCAGTTAATGATATCCCTCCTCCCAAATTATCACAATTAATATGTCCGTCTGGTATAGCGGAGCTGGCGATATGGTTCTGAGGCAACAGCTAAACTCTGTCCTTCGCTGATTAACCCCTGATAGCTTCTGGGCTTCTAGGGAGCCTGCCTCGGACACACTGTCTCTGTCACTAAAAAGAGTGTGGAATACGTGTGGCAATGGATGATCCAACTTCAGTAATTTGCAGTCTCAACTATTCTCTAAGACTGATCTGTCCTTAAAAAGGGAAAGCACTCCAGGACCACAGAGCTTTGGTTTCCATGGCAACAGCATAGGTCCATAGCTGCAGTCACACCTTCGCCAGCCTTGATTGCTCCTGGCAATTTACCATCTTCTGGGCTTCCTTTTGTTTGAGCCTCTCTCGTTTGCTTAATTCCCTTCTCTATTGGGAGAATCACAAAATGCAAAGCTACAGGAGCTGAATTTAAATTAAAAGCTATGGGAGCCTTAATAAAGCATTGGAGAGTGCTGCTAATTTTGTAACTCACAGACATGTGCTTCTTGAAATCAATTCTTCCTATATCCTGAATCTCAGCATCGTGTTTCCCATATTCTGCTGCAGCTGGGAGATTCTTGCACTACCCTATGGTTTGGGGAAAAATCAGTGTCATCTCTGCCTTCCAAGATGGTATTCTGATATTGTGGGTATCTGCTTTGTTAAGATAAGGTCCAAATTCCTCTTACTGTCATACAAAGCCCTGTGTCATCTGACCTTTGCTCATAAGTACTAACTTCCTCCTGCCCCTCCCCATTTACACTTAGACTTAAACAGCATTTCTCTTCTTTCGAGTTCTTGAACATACCCTATCCTCTGGGTCCTCACACATGCTGTCCCTTCTTTGCAACATTATTCCCTCAGCCTCTTTGCCTGGTTATCTCTCTTCTCTCTTTTTAAGGTTTGTTTATTTATTTATTTGAGAGAGAGAAAGAAGAGACAGAGCAGAGGGAGTGGCAGAGGGAGAGGGGAGAGAGAATCCCAAGCAGAATCCATGCTGAGCACAGAACCTGGTGCAGGGCTCAATCCCATGACCTGAGATCAGGGCCCTGAGATCATGACCTGAACTCAAACCAAGAGTCAGACAATTAACCAACTGTGCCACCCAGGCACCTCTGCCTGGCTATCTGCTGGCTATCTCTATTAGGTCTTAATTTAGGTGTTACCTTCTGCACAGAAGCTTCCTTAAGCCCAAGCCTAGGTAGTCTTTCATTATCCTTGACGGGTTTCCCTCTTATAACATTCTCACCACACATACTGTGCAAGCCCACTGAATGCACAGTCTGCCTCTACCTCTTCCTTCCACCAAAACCACTGCTGAATTTTTAGGTTCAGTATTTGATACACCTTAGACACTTACTAAATATTTGTTACATGTCTGAAATCACTTTATTCTACTAAGATCATTAAAGTCACTTGTTATCAATTTCATGATCTTGATGTTCTGTAACTTCCTTTCTATGCAACTGTAAACATCTAACGGAAGGTGCTTTTATTCAAGATATATTGGCAATCTTCCTATCTTTCATATGAACATCAGTAGATAGCCATTCACTTGAAGTGGAAAAATTCTAAAATTCCTGGTCTGTGAGGCATTTTTTAAATCTAGTCCATTAAACACTGATTTTTAGGTCCAGCTCAATGTAGTTATCATTAGAAGACCTAAAAATAAATAACAAAACAAAAATGTGGAAGTAAATTAAATAAGTAGAACCACTGAGCCATGAAACCTGGAGTAATCAGACCAGTCCATTAGCATAAGGCCTAGTAGGTCTGGACCCCTTCTTGCTGCTACACAGACATTGTAATGTTTCAGAGATGATCACTTAGAAGTCAAGAAAAGAGAAGGAAAGACACACGGTTTTCCAAATGTTACACCACTCAGACTTCAGCAACGGGACTGTCTGAGCCATGCATTGAAGAAACAGCTATTTCTGTACATGGTACACTGATACTATGATAGTTTGAGGTTAGTGTTTTTGACACTGGGACATTTTGAACTATCAGCTTTTGAAATTATTAGCAAGCAATGGTGCAATGGACATCCTCCCTGCACATCTGTGCCTTCTTTTATCCCATCATTAATGATGTCTCTATTTCTGAGTGAAGTCCAAACCCTGACCTTATCCATCAATTTGGCCCATGCCAAATTTCAGATGTCTAAAGGACATGACACAGACAAGTATTAAATGGTGAGCTATGTGGGTGAAATGCTTCCAAAAGACATCAGGGCAGGAGAGTTCATATATAAAACATCAACATCACCTAGAGAAAGAGTGTTAGGAAAAGGATCTGAGAGCCAAGGAAAGAATCATGGAGAACAAGAATGAGTATACAAGAGAAATGAAACCTGTAAAGGAGCATTAGAAAATAAGAGTGAGCAAGAACACCATGCTGCAAAAGGGACCACACAAGGTGAGCACTGAAAAGTGGATATTGGACTTAGCATTCTCTGAATTTTACAAACCACCTACTTACTGTGGCTTAGAATAGTGATTAAAAATGTGGAAACAGGCATAATCTCCCCTCATTTCTTTTCCTTCTGCTTCATGAGGCCCAATGTTCTGATCTCCCCAGGGGCCAAAGCACCTGGTCTACTCTGTTCTCGTTCTACCTGATGAGGCACTACCTCGCTCCAATGATTTGGGATCACAGAGACAAATCTTGCTTGTATTAAATGCCAAAGAAATCTTATGACATTTAATTTACATAAAAGTGTTTCCTGATATAACCTTGTGTGTTGGTAATGCTCAAAATACTATATGTAACTCTTCCCATTATGTCATTTTCCAAAGTATTTCAGTAATTTCACTACAAGTGTTAAAAAAAAACACCTTATGAATTTGATTAGCAAACATAATTAAGCATATCTTATAAGCAAAGTACTGGTGATCAAGCAGGAAGTAAGACAAGAATGTTTCTTTCATGGAGTTACATTCTAGGTATAGAGAAGAGATTAAAATCACACACTAACATTTACCAGGTAGTGGTAAGTGCTATGACGGAAACTAAGCAGGGTTAAAAAGAGTCAGAGAGTAAAAGTGCAGGTTGTTTCAGACTGGTTTGTCAGCTCTGCGTCGGTGCCATTTCATCAGGGAACTAAATGAGATGAGAAGTTCACAAAGTCAATATTCTGGGGAAGGGGAACCAAGGATGAGAGAATGTAATGTCCCCAAACTGAGAAGGTTTGAGGCCTGGCAAAGAGGTTAATGATTGCATAAATAACTTCCACGACGAGGTTATGTGTGATTGCTGACCTTTTTACTAGTAGCCAATCATCCGCATATGACCAGGATATAAGGGCAGACCACTTCTGTCTACTTTTTATATCATTATCATTCAGAGTAATCAAAAACCCCTAGAGCTTCAACTACCACCTCTATTCAGATATATCCCAAATGTATATTTCATCCATGATCTCTCTTCTCAGCTGTAATCCTTACTTTCTAACAATCTGCTGAACCCTCTAACCTGAATATTCTGTTCTCATTTCATTCTCAGCTACCAAAAAAGCCCAATACACACATATGGGACTTTCTAATGGAGAGAAAGGGGGTAGGGATAGAAAAACAACTGAAATAACTGACAAATTTACAAATTTGATGAAAACTATAAAATCATAAATCTAAGAAAGCTTTAAAAAATGCCAAACATAAAAATATGGAAAAAGACCATACCAAAGTACATTGTAATAAATTTCTGAGAAATGCTGATGAAGAGAAAAAGTCTTGGAATCTGTCAAAGGACAAAAACATATACACAGAAAATTGGTGATAAGAATAAAACTGGGGGCACCTGGGTGGCTCAGTGGGTTAAAGCCTCTGCCTTCAGCTCAGGTCGTGATCCCAGGATCCTGGGATCGAGCCCTGCATCGGGCTCTCTTCTCAGTGGGAAGTCTGCTTCTCTTCCTCTCTCTCTCTGCCTGCCTCCCTGCCTACTTGTGATCTCTGTCTGTCAAATAAATAAAATCTTAAAAAAAAAAAAGAATAACATTGAACTTATTATTAGACAAAAATACAGTCCAGAAGACAGTGGAACAGTATGTTTACCGCTGATCTAGAATTCTATACCAGGAAAAACACATTCCAAAAATGAAATGAAATCAAAATTTTTTCAGATATGTAAATGATGAAAGAACTCAGCTATAGCAGCTTTTCACTGTAGGAATTGTTAAAAATCCTTCCAACAGAAGGAATATGATATCATGTGGAAAGACTGATCTAGAAGAATGAACATTATCAATGGTAACTACAATGATAAGTAAGTGGGTAAATAGGAAAGACACTTACCATTTAAACTTCTTTAAAAGACAACTGTTTAAACAAAAATAAGACCAAAGTATTGTGAATTCATAACATATACAAAGGTAAAATGTATGAGAAATACAGCACCAAGGCTTAGAGAACAATGGAAGATGACTTTTGTAAGGTTCTTATACTATACATGAAGTGATACATAATCTGAATGTGAACTACGACAGTTAAAGATGTATAATATAAATTCAAATGCAACCACTAAAACCCCCATAGGGTTAGAGCTAATAAGCCAACAAGGGAATAAAATTAAATTATTTTTAAAACCCAATTATTCCAATAGAAGAAAAAATGAGAAGAAAAGGGAAAACAAGGAACATATGGGACAAATAGAAAGTAAATGGCAAGATGTCATATTTAATGCCATATTAGGGGAGGAGTCAAGATGGCAGAGGAGTGGCAGGCTGAGACGACATCAGGTAGCAGGAGATCAGCTAGATAGTTTATCAAACCATTCCAAACACCCACAAATCCAACAGGGGATCGAAGAGAAGAACAGCAACTCTAGAAACAGAAAATCGACCACTTTCTGAAAGGTAGGACCAGTGGAGAAGTGAATCCAAAGCGACCGGGAAGATAGACTGCAGGGGGAGGGGCCGGCTCCCGGCAAGAGGCAGAGCAACGGAGCACAAAATCAGAACTTTTTTTTTTTTTTTATAATTTTATTTTTTATAAACATATATATATATATATATATTTCCCCCCCCAGGGGTACAGGTCTGTGAATCTCCACGTTTACAAACTTCACAGCACTCACCATAGCACATACCCTACCCAATGTCCATAACCCCCCCCAACCCCCCTCTGCC
>NW_022630998.1:49903242-49929599 GCF_010015895.1 Lontra canadensis
TGGTCTTCTATATCGCTAATTCTTTCTTCTGCCTCATTTATCCTAGCAGTGAGAGCCTCCATTTTTGATTGCACCTCATTAATAGCTTTTTTGATTTCAACTTGGTTAGATTTTAGTTCTTTTATTTCTCCAGAAAGGGCTTTTATATCTCCCAAGAGGGTTTCTCTAATATCTTCCATGCCTTTTTTGAGCCCAGCTAGAACCCTGAGAATCATCATTCTGAACTCTAGATCTGACATATTACCAGTGTTTGTATTGATTAGGTCCCTAGCCTTTGGTACTGCCTCTTGTTCTTTTTTTTTGTGGTGAATTTTTCCGCCTTGTCATTTTGTCCAGATAAGAGTATATGAAGGAGCTAGTAAAATACTAAAAGTTTGGCAACAACCCCAGGAAAATATGCTTTAGCCAAATCAGAAGAGATCCCAAATCGTGAGGTGGGAGAAAAGGGATAAAAAAGTTCAGAAAGAAAAAAAGAAAAAGAAAAGAAACAATTAAAAAAAGAAAACCAATAAGAAAAAATATAAAAAGGAAAAAAAAATGTATACATATTAGATAAACTAGTTAAAAAAACGTTAAAAAAGAAAAGGGTAAAAGTTAAAAAAATTTAGCAGAAGAAGAGAAAAAAAATTGAAATAGAAAAAAAATTAAATTAACTGCAATGCTAAAGAATCATGGGGAGAAAGCCATGAGTTCCATGCTTTGCTTTCTCCTCCTCTGGAATTCCGCTGTTCTCTTTGGTATTGAAACTGCACTCCTCGTAAGTGAACTTGGTCCTGGCTGGGTTTCTTGTTGATCTTCTGGGGGAGGGGCCTGTTGTAGTGATTCTCAAGTGTCTTTGCCCCAGGCGGATTTGCACCGCCCTTACCAGGGGCCGGGCTGAGTAATCCGCTCGGGTTTGCTTTTGGGAGCTTTTGTTCCCTGAGCGCTTTCTGTAGAGTTCCAGAGGACAGGAATGAAGATGGCGGCCTCCCAGTCTCCGGCCGGAGGAGCCGAGAGCCCAGGGCCCCACTCCTCAGTGTGCCCTCAGAGAACAGTGCCCAATTACTCCCATCACCCTGGCCTCTGGCTGCGCTCCGAGCTGACCAAGCCTGCGACCGGTTCAAGGTAACCCCGAGCTTAGAGCTCACTCCTCGGCTCTGTCTCTGTAGCTGGCTTCCCTGTTCTAATACCTGCAAGCTCTGCGACACTCAAGACACCCCGATCCTTCTGTGACCCTGCGGGACCTGAGGCCACACTGGCCCCGCGTGGGCTTCACCCCAGTTAAGCCTCTGGAGTGATGTCCCTCAGCGGAACAGACTTTTAAAAGTCCTGATTTCGTGCTCCGTTGCTCCGCCGCTTGCCGGGAGCCGGCCCCTCCCCCCGGGGTCTATCTTCCCGTCCCTTTCAGAAAGTGGTTGATTTTCTGTTTCTAGAATTGCTGTTCTTCTTCTCTTCGGTCTCCTGTTGGATTTGTAGGTGTTTGCAATCTTTAGATAAGCTATCTAGCTGATCTCCCGTAACCTGAAGTAGTCTCAGCCTGCTACTTCTCCACCATCTTGACTCCTCCTACAACAAATGGTGTTTGGAAAACTGGACAGCCACATGCAGAAAAATGAAACTGGACCATTTCCTTACTCCACACACAAAAAGAGACTCAAAATGGATGAAGGACCTCAATGTGAGGAAGGAATCCATCAAAATCCTTGAGAAGAACACAGGCAGCAACCTCTTCGACCTCAGCCACAGAAACTTCTTCCTAGAGATATCACCAAAGGCAAGGGAAGCAAGGGCAAAAATGAAGTATTGGGACTTCATCAAGATTGAAAGCTTTTGCATAGCAAAGGAAACAGTCAACAAAACCAAAAGACAACTGGCAGAATGGGAGAAGCTTTTGGAAACGACATATCAGATAAAGGATTAGTATCCAAAATCTAGAAAGAACTTACCAAACTCAACACCCAAAGAACAAATAATCCAATCAAGAAATGGGCAGAGGACATGAACAGACATTTCTGCAAATAAGACAGCCAGATGGCCAAGAGATACATGAAAACGTGCTCCACATCACTTGGCATCAGAGAAATACAAATCAAAACCACAATGAGATACCACCTCACACCAGTCAGAACGGCTAAAATTAACAAGTCAGGGAATGACAGATACTGGCGAGGATGCGGAGAAAGGGGAACCCTCCTACACTGTTGGTGGGAATGCAAGCTGGTGCAGCCACTCTGGAAAACAGCATGGAGGTTCCTCAAAAAGTTGAAAGTAGAGCTACCCTACGATCCAGCAATTGCACTACTGGGTATTTACCCTAAAGATAGAAATGTTGTGATCTGAAGGGGCATGTGCACCTGAATGTTTATTGCAGCAATGTCCACAATAGCCAAACTCTGGAAAGAACCGAGATGTCCATGAACAGATGAATGGATAAAGAAGAGGTGGTGTGTGTGTGTATATATATATATACACACACACACATACATACAATGGAATACTATGCAGCCATCAAAAGGGATGAAATCTTGCCATTTGCAATGACGTGGACAGAACTAGAGGGTATTATGCTTAGCAAAATAAGTCAATCAGAGAAAGACAATGACCATATGATCTCCCTGATACAGTGAAGTTGAGAGGCGATGTGGGGGGTTTTGGGGGTAGGAAAAGTATAAATGAAACAAGATGGGATCAGGAGGGAGAAAAACCATAAGAGACTCTTAATCTCACAAAACAAAATGAGGGTTGCCGGGGGGGGGGGGGGGTTAGGGAGAGGGTGGTGGGGACATTGAGGAAAGTATGTGCTATGGTGAGTGCTGTGAAGTGTGTAAACCTGGCGATTCACAGACATGTACCCCTGGGGCTAATGGTACAATATATGTTAATAAAAATAAGAATTATAATAAAAAAGCTATATTAATAATAACATTAAATGTAAGTGGTATAACTACCCCAAATGAAAGCAGAGATTGTCAGACTGGATAAGAAAGCAAGACCTAACTACATGCTGCATACAAGAAATGCCCTATCAATGTAAAAACACAGATAGGCAAAGCAAATGGATGGGAAAGATATCCCATGTTACCACTAATTAAAAGAAAGTTGAAATGGCTATCCTAATAGCAGACAAAGGATATTTCAGAGTAAAGACTATTGCCAAGAATAAAGACTGTGATTTGATAAAGATAAAGGGATCAAATAGTCAAGAGGACACAAAGATACTTAATGTTTCTTCATCTAATAACAGAACTTTAAGATACATAAGACAAAACCTTTAAAAAAAAAGGCAAAATTGTAAGGAGAAACAGGCAAAATCCATAACTATAGTCAGAATATTCAACTGTCTTCTCTTAGTAATAGGACAAGTCGACAGAAAAAAAATCAGCAAGAACACAGAGGAATTGACTCAAATGCCCATCAGTTGAAGACTGGATACATAGAATGTAATATATTCATACAATGTAGGATTATTCAACCATAAAAAGGGATGAAATAATGACATGTGTTAAAATGCTATGCTAAGTGAAAGAAGTCAGTCATAAAGGACACATATTATATGATTCTATTTATACAAAATATCCAGAATAGTCAAATCTATAGAGACAGAAAGTAGAGTAGTGGTTGCCAGCTGTTAGGACAGAATATTTGTGTCCCGGCAATTCATATGTCAAACCTAATACCTAATGTGATGGTATTTGGAAGTGGGACTTGGGGAGGTGATTAGGTCATAAACACGATTAGTGCCCTTATAAAAGAGATCTCAGAGAGCTCCCTCCACCTGCCACCATGTGAGAGCACAATGAGAACATGGTGATCTAAAAACCAGAAAATTCTCTCACCAGACTCTCACCAGACACTGAATCTACTGACACCTTGATCTTGGGACTTCCCCAACTCTAGACCTGGGAGAAATAAATGTGTGTTTAATCTATACTTTTTGTTAACAGCAGACTGAATGAAGACATCAGGAAATGAAAGAAAGGAAAATGGGGAGTGACTAACCAGGGAACTTCTTTTAGGGATGATGAAAATGTTCTGGAATTAGTGATGATATTTGTACAACTTTGATAACATACTAAAACCCACTAAATCATATGCTTTAAAAAGGTAAAATCTGTGGTATGTAAATTGCATTTCAATTAAAAAAAATATAAAGGACTTGAACCATACTGTCAACCACCTTGAAATAATTGGAACTAAATGACATTTATAGCATGATACATTCTTTTCAAGTTCACATGAAACAGTTACCCAGATAAACCCTATTTTAATCCACAGAATAAATTTTAAATCTAAAAGAATTCAAATCATATAAGATATGTTCTCTGACTACTATGAATTTAAATTATAAATCAATAAGAAAAATACTTGGAAAATAAACATTTGTAAGTTAAATAACAAGCTCCTAAATAACCCAAAGTTCACAATAATAAAAAGGGAAGTTAAAAACTATTTTGTACTAAATAGAAATAAAAACAAGTCAAAATGTATAAGACACAGTTAAAGTAGTACTTACAGAAAAATGTATAGCCCTAAACATCTACACAAACAAAGAAGGACTCAAACCAATGACATCAGCTTCCACTTTAAGAAACTAGAAAGAGAGGAGCTAATTAAAGCTAATTAAACATAAAAAATATAATTAATAGCAGCAGTCAAGGAAATAGAATACTTATGAACAATAAAGAAAATCAGTAAAACCACTTGAAAATAGAAAACACAAATTACCAATATCAAGAATGAGGAGATGATACCATTACATACAGATATTAGAAATATAATACGGGGATGTTATAAATAATTTAATAAATTCAAAAACTTAGAAAAAAATGGACACATTTCCTGAAATATCAACTACCTGAGTTCATTTAAGAATAGATAACTTAATATTCCTATCTCAATCAAAGAAATTGAATTTGTATTTTTGAATCTTCTCACAAAGAAAATTTCAGGCTCATAGAGCCTCTCCAAAGAAAACTCTTAGGGAAGAAATACCAATTCTGTACAAACTCTTCCAGAGAATTCTATGAGGTGAGCATCACTCTGATGCCAACATTCGATTAGATGACCATATTCCACTCACTTCTTTAGACAGTAGAGCTTAGCCTCCTCAAATAATACCCTTCAAATCCAAACAACAGTCTTCTGATGTCTTTAAGGAGCCTCCTTCTACCTGGAAGCTTCTTATTCTTAACTCCAGGGCAGAGAAAGCAGATGATGATTATAATCTAGTACATAATACCCTAACTATGGTCAATGACTCTTAGACCTCCAGAAATAAAAGCAGTTATCCTCATGTCTTAACAGTAACAAAAGTAGCCAAGTTGATTCTCTGACATATTTTATTGTTCACCAAGCAGCAAAAATAAAACAAAAGTCAAAATATCATTTTAATATTGTTCAATAGCTTGCCCATCATTGATGAAAACTCATCAACTATGTGAAGAGAAATGTTTCAAGCTGAAGGCTGCAGCAAGCCGAAGAAGCCAGGTGCTCAATGTTGGCCATGGAGTCTTACAGATATTAGCTGTAAGTCATAGGATATGAAGATGCTTACATCTCCAGAGTACAAAGCAAAGCTACACTCATATTTGATGTTCCTGTCTCCTTTCCTGCATCCCTGACCTCCTTCCTCTTTTAATTGTGGTACAAGTGGTCACTTTTGCTAATAATATAACACAAGCTGCTACTCTCAGTAGATGCAGACAGATTTTATTATCTTTACCTCTCAAGGACATTTTTGCTTTTGGGATTTTTAAGAAGGCAGAGAAATATTGGAATAAAGGATGCAAGAAGCAGATAAAAATTTGAAGGAGACAGAGAGGAAGAGAGAGGAGAAGGAGGGAAAGTTGGGGTGGGTGATGTGAAGAAGTGAGGGAGGAATGGGACATGAGAGAAAGAAGAGAAGAGGGAATCAAAACCGGAGGGACGACGAAGAATGGAGAGTATGCACAGTAAAAAGAGAAGGTGAATGACAACCTGTTTTATTCCTCTTTGCCCACCTCCATCAAGAACTGCTAGTAAGAAGGGACACCTGCATGGCTCAGTGGGTTAAGCCTCTGCCTTCGGCTCAGGTCATGGTCTCAGGGTTCTGGGATTGAGCCCCACATCGAGCCCCACATCAGGTCCCACATGGAGCCCCGCATCGGGCTCTGCTCAGCAGGGAGCCTGCTTTCTCCCCTCTCTGTCTGCCTCTCTGCCCACTTGTTATCTCTCTCCTCTCTGTCAAATAAATAAATAAAATCTTAAAAAAAAAAAAAGAACTGCTAGTAAGGAAACTAGGAAGAGATTTCAACTGATAAAAAACTTAGAATTCATTCAAAAAAGAAGTCAGGATGGAAACTGGGTAAAAGATCATAGACTAAATACTTCCTCTACACAGACTTTTACTAGCTTTTCTGGCCAAAGAGAATAAACAAGTATCAAATATTCATCCTACCTCTAGAAAGTGAACTATAATGTATGTGTCAATATATCATTTGTTTCACAATATCAACCACCATTCTCAGAGATCATAAGAATTCATGGCACTCCCCACTAGCCATTCTTTCTCAGGCTCCTTTGCTAGATTCTCCTCACTGATCTACCACTGAAATATTGCAATCTGAGGGGGGACTCCTGGATTCCTCTCTTCTTCTCTTGGTTCTCTACTCTTTGCTCCATGTGATCCCATAAATCTCTACTCCTATAAATACCACCTACATGCTTACGATCTCAATAGTACATATCCAGCTAGGAGCTCTCCTCCAGAATCCAAATGTGTATCTACCACTGCAAACTGGATATTTCCACTTAAGTCTCAGGGCATGTCAGAATAAACATGTCCAAAATTGATTTTGCCCCTTTGGTAGTAGGTTGACTGACCTAACTTCTATTTATAACTTCCTTTTCCCTTGTCTCCTTTCCTATGAGGCCATCAAAGGTCACAATTCAATTTCCCATCCACTCCAATACCTGGTGGTTTCCATGGATCCGTATAACTCAATTCTGACCCATGACATATAAATAGATTATCTCCTGATATTGTCTTTTCCTTTCATCCTTCTTGAGGATCAGAACACATATACAAGGCTTGCAGGTTCCACAATTACTTGGTGATCATGAGGTAATACAAATGAGGCTGAAAGTTACAGCACCAAGGATGGCAGAGAGGAAACACAGAAAGAACATGCATCTCTGATGGTACCATTAGCCTAGTTCACTAGCCCTTAAATGCCTCACTTCAGTGTCCACGT
The DNA here is from genome assembly GCF_010015895.1 of Lontra canadensis. NCBI lineage: Eukaryota > Metazoa > Chordata > Mammalia > Carnivora > Mustelidae > Lontra > Lontra canadensis. Next base: position 49,910,454 of record NW_022630998.1, read on the forward strand.
TATTTGAAATAAATGAAGGTGTACTTGTCTAAACCAATGTAGTCTCATTTTCTGTTAGTGGCAGCCCAAGTCATTCCTGACACAGCCTCCAAAACTGTTTCGTCTCTGTCTTTCTCATCTCATTGAAATGCTTTATAATTGCCCCTGATGCTCCAGCTAGAAATAAGATGGGTCTTTTAGATTTCTCTGTTTCCCACAACCCCTCGATCCTAACCCTACCCTATCAAACACACAGAGTGAGTCCATCATTAAGTCCTGTGGCCATTCCTCCAAAGACTAGGGCCACACTCTCAATGGCTTTCCTAGCACTGCAGCTTCCCCAGGCCAGATCAAATGGGGAAGCTTTTCACATGCTGGTACCATCCCTACTCATCTCAAATTTGCATGGTTAACTCCTTTTACCCTCAAGGCCCAGCTTAAGTGTGTCCTCAGAGAGGCCTTGTTTGACCATCCTATTAAAATTATTTAGAATTTAATACAGAGAATTAACAAAAAGGTCTTATTTGACTGAGAAGATGAAAGAGGACTACAGAGACAGTGAGAGCAGGAGATGGCCCCCACACCTGGGGCTGGGATCTGGAGCTCTGACGGTCCCATTTGTCTCCATCTCTACCTCAGGCGCTTGGAGGAGGCTCTGCGGAGCTGCTTCTCAGATTCCAAGGAGAGGGTGTTACCTGGGTGGTACTGGCACCTCTGACAGGGTGCAATCAAGCTGTTTCTGGGAATGCTGGAAAAAACTCGGAACTGCAAACAACTGGTGATGCTGGGGTAAAATGCATGGCAATGGTACCCACTGGGGCAACAAGGAGAGTGAGGAAGAGCAAGTCCTTTTGGGTTCCTCTCATCTACCCATCTTCCACACTGCTTCCTATGAATAGAGCCTAATATGGACACACTTGGCAAAGGAAAAATGTGGTGTTTGCAGAGCCTCAGCCTGAAGGATTCGGAGCAGCATATAAAAGGCTGAGTTCAGGGGTAAGATATGATACATAGCTTAAGAAGAAGCACAGTTTTTTTTTTTTAAATTGTCCTTTCTCCCTTGCTAGACAATACGTGTTCAGGACCTATGCCTTTCTTTTTACTGTTTTACTCCCACCATGTGCAGAGTATAAGTACATAGAAGGTACTCCAAAAATATTTCTTTAGTGGATGGATTTATTGGATTTTTCTCAAAACTAGTGAGCAAAGTGTACAATTTAATTCTTTGTCAACTGAATAATACCAAATGCCTCATATGATGGTCTAGGCAGTTGAGTTAAATATGAAGATGAGGCGCTTCCTTGTTACTTAGCAAGGAATTTAAGACATTCTCATATGACATTAAATCATAAAATGCCATAGAAAGCATTCACATGTTTAAATGCCCAGAGAATTAAACAGGCAGCAAAATCCACAGGAGATGAGAAAAGGAAAATATAAAGGTCGGTTTGGAATAACTCAGAAGACTTGTGGAAGAAGCTGCCACCTGAGGCAGGCTTGAAAGGGGGCAGACAAGCAAAGTCCCGGAAGATGGATGAGTCTGGCAGGTTTTCAGATGTTTCTGATGAAAGCAGAGAAGTGAGAAATTACTAGAAGTCACTGAAAAAGTGAACTCGAACCAACTGTGGCAAATAGCAAGTTCTGGAGTTAGAATTATAAGCAGTATGTCTTTTGCAAAGAGGAGCCATTAAGAAGTTTTAAGCGAAGGAGTGGTGTGGCACTGGGAATATTTTCTGAAGGTAAATTTGGCAGTGTCACGGGAACTGACTAAATAGGGAGAATCTGGAGCCAGAAAGACGAGTTAGAAGACTGACACAATCTTGAGCCGGAAAGAGATGGTGGAGATAGAAATTAGAGAGAAAGGGAACATGTAACATTTAGAAGGAAGAATCAATATAACATAACACAGAATTAATCTAGGGAAAAGTTAGTGAAGAGAATTTAACCTGCAGCAATTCACCGAAGGTTCAGAGGATGGAGAGAGATGAAAGATCATTGAGTTTCATCCAAAGAACATGATTAACAATGATATCCGTAAATTAAAAGTCCCAGTGAATATCCTCTGATAACTAAACCCAGTATTTTCCCAAAAGTTATCATGAATCTGGAAGAATATATATGTCTTCATCTTGAGGGTCTTCAGAAGTACTGGGTTTCTGGAAGTTATAATATTGAGGTGACATCTCATTTCCATAGATATGCTCCTCAAAGTTGGTCTGCCAAGTGTTCTCATACAGTTCTTTATCAGTTACCTCTTTATGTTTGGGATCACCACTTTCCACATTTTCATAGCTGCTATGCGTGTTAGTCCCTCTTCCAGAAGATCTGCAGTGCTGGTTCTGAACTGAGATTTTATGCCTTGAGCTGATAGTGAGGAGACTTGAGAGTGTTTTAGTATTGTCTTTTCTCCTGCTGCTTCTCCTTTGCAAGACCCTTGGTAAGGGAAAATGCACTGGGTTACCATGTTTCCAGCACCAAACACAACCAATTCCACAGATTAACAAGAGGAAAAGAAGGGAAATTCCTATAGAAGTGGCCACTGGTGTATTTCCACAGCTTTTTAACATTTCTGCACAAGCACTGTTGTTTCGTGGTATGGGGGAGCCCTTAATGAATTCACAGGTGCAGACAAATGTAATTCCTCTTAGGGTGGAATTTAAAAATAATCCTGGAAGCTCTTTTTGACATTTCTTTTTCAGATGTGGAAGAACATCATTTGGCAAAGTCCTGATACAATCAGAGGAGAGATTGAATAAACGTAGCCTTGGACGATCCTTCTCGTTGTATGTGATGCTTTTTGCACTACAGTCCCCAATGTATAATTGCACTGTGTCGGGGGGGATTTTAATTGACTTCACTTCACTTTCTATCAATGAATCACAAGACAAAGCAAAAATGAGTGGAAGATAATGGCAGAGCAGACAACTCAAGAAAGAGAAGGTTGGACGATCTGCCATCCATACACCTCCTATAAATTAAAACACAAATTAATTGCATATTTATTACATAGCATAATAAAAAAATCTGTCAATATCTGCCAGTATATTAAGCACTGTCATTTAGTGAGTTCCTGACTCAAAAGAGAATATAGTACTAGCTGTGGTGAGAAGAGAAAAAGAACTTCTACCTGCTCAAGCCTGAGTAGTTTTATTAGATTTCAACATGGATTTTGACAATAATGTTAATAATTTTCAAGTGAAAGACAATGATTTGAATGCAATAAGAGAAAGGGAGAGGATTATACCTGCGCAATAATTTCCATTATTTATCACCTTCTCTGTGAGGCCTTTTCCTTAATCACTCCTTCCTCTGTATTCCCCTATAAATGAGGCCATTCTCTATTATAGCATGACAGCTTAAGTTACAGCAAATTGTGTGCCTTCCCACCTGGTTAAATGGTGGGCAGGGATCAGGTCTTTTCACTGTATATTCCTAGAGAATAGCACAGTACCTAGTGCAGGAAAGAAATTCAGTTGACATTTTATTAAATAAGGGAGTCAAGAAACAAATGACTCCAAATCTCAGCATCTAATTGCTTAAGTCATTTAAAACTTAAGATACGTCTTCTAAAGGGTATAGGTGTTTTGTTCGGTTTTAAGATTTTATTTATTTGAGAGAGAGATAGATAGTGAGAGAGACAACAAGTGGGGGTGAGGGGAAGAGGGAGAAGCAGACTCCCCACTGAGCAGGGAGCCTGATGCAAAGCTCATTCCTAGGACCCTGGGGTCATGACCTGAGCTAAAGGCAGACGCTTAAGCAACTGAGCCACCCATGCACCCCTAAAGGATATAGTTCATACTTAAAAGAAGAAAAGAGCTCTTTGACCTACCACAAAATATCTAAAACAAAATTTGAAAGGCTTTCTATAACTAGTGTTCTCACAACTTGCAGGAAACAACTTTTCAATTAAGATATTTTCATAACGTTTTCTGCCAAGGCTTTAAAATGGCAAAGAGATAAGAAATGAAAAGTGTTCAACCAGACTGAGTGTTGTATTATGATTTTATCAACAAAACATTATTACTATATGTTTTCAGCCTAGACACAGAAACAGTTACATCTAATACCATTTTCACTATTGTTGCTGTTTCTAGTTTTATTGAGATATATAATTGATACATAATATTGTATCAGTTCAAGGTATATAGCATAATTTGACATATGAATACATATGTGAAATACAACATGATACATATTGTGAAATGATGGCCATACTAAATTTAGCTAATGACCATCACCTCACATAGTATAACTTTTTTCTTCTCATAATACTTTTTAAGATCTACTCTCTTAGCATCCTTCAAATACACAATACGGTGTTGTTAACTATAGTCATCCAATATTGTTAACAGTGCTTGTGGGATGATTATCATCATCTATTGAATGTCACCATTGATAATATTTAGTTAAGAGCTTATTTTGGATCACCTTCTAAAAACTTTTACATGGATTATCTCATTTATCCTACAGATGCCATATGAATTAGATACTACTGTAATGCCTATTTTAGAGAAGAGTAAGGAGAGGATTAAAGAATTTAACTTCTTGAATAACTAAGAAGCGACTGAATCCAAGAGTCAAGTAAAATTTGCCCCAAAATACTATTCTTAACCAAAGTTCTATAAATGGCTATAAAGAACATCTATTGCTAAACTTTTATAGCTTGATTTGCTCTGAGCTTCTAGAGGGATGGAGCTCTTACTTATTTTTATATTACCAAAACCAGTACAAGACAAAGAAGAGCTACTTTCTTAAATATTTGTTAGTAAATGGAGCAAACAGCATTAGGATAACAGTGGCAACAATAAACAGGGAAAAAGTAACCCTACAAAGCTGAGTCCTGATTTTAGTGAGTGTTCACACCTGAAAGTAAACTTTCCTAAATTTGTTCAAGGTTGGACTACATCAACGTGAAAATTTTCAGTTTGGCATTTCACACAAAACACCGAATTACATATGAAATGCAGTTAACTTCTATAAAATTGATTTGATAAAACTGTATGGACAGACATCCTAGATCTAGACATCTTTGGAACTTTTCTAGGTTCCCTCCTTTATAAAGACCAGATACAATTCTATGTCCAAAGGCAAATATTTGGCAAATGACTTTAACCTTTAGGATCTCATTTCCTTTCTAAAACAGATAAGAACTGATTGTAGGAAGATAATTTATGGTATAAGTGATTACTCATTTAAGTAAAAATTTGGTAGCATATTTGAACTGAATTTCAAATATAGATTAAAATTAATCACCTTTTTAAAATTCTAAGCTTGCAACAAAATGGGGAATGCTGACTATTGCTGAACATTGGGTAATAAATTGCCCTCACCATTTCTGAGATGATAATTTATTTTTACCATCTATGTTGTGCTATGTAGACAATCCAGAATATTCCAAATAGGAAAACTGTCAAAGAAGTGTTTACTGAGATAAATACAAGAAGACTTCTTAAAAGAGAATACATCCTTTTTATGCTCTAAAACAACTTAATAGGAAAACATCTGAGAGGCAAAATGGAAAGACCTACTAGAATGGAAACCATATGTTAAACAAGAGCCTCTCAAAGCTGGCTTAACACCCCAATTAGTCTCATTTTGCCCAATATGCAAGAAGGCTGTTCCTGTTTTGGAAAACAGTTCCAACACGCTACCTAACAATTATTCTTATTTGTCTTAAAATCACAAATGATTGATAGACTTCTGGAATCTTCAAAGGCAGAATACTGCCCATTTGGAAACAAGACAATAGCAAAGCCTAATTTTAATGGTAAGCATATACACTGGTAGAGACAGATTAACATCACCCTCAGTTTGTAAATTCATTATTGTCACCGAAGGCCACCTAAAAACTATGGTAACATAAAGTCATTATTTAAAATGAATTTGTTCCTTATAGTTTTTCATCAGCCACATGCCTTAAATCAGGTTCTCACTTACCTTGAGACTGCTGAGCCAAACTACTCTTTTGGTTAAATCTGCTTTAGTGTTCCTCTTTTTAGTGTTCTTCTTCTTTACCCCCTCCTTCAGATTATTTCATACTTGCAAAGTTTCCTGATTGCAGAGGAAGTTCTTATCAGATGTACCAGAATTAAGATAAATGGCATGAGTTTTTGAAAAAGGAAGTCCAGCCCTTTATCCTTGTCAATAATTCTTCAGCTACATCAGAGAATGATACCTGGAGCCCAGATGCTTCTTTATTTGCATAATATTTGCAGTCCTCACTTCAGAATCAATAAAAGTCATTTCATTTGCACTTAAAATTTTTTAAGAAGAAAGATTTTGAAATGTAATTACATGGAGGTCTTGTTTATTTGTTTGCTTATAGGATTGTTTAAAATAGTCTTCATTTAAAATACTGTGTCTCAGTGCCACAGGTTATGTTTCCACTTGACAAGCTAGTGTCCAAATTTTGGTTCAGAAAGTGTTAATATTCCTTTACACTGGTAAAACAGCAATCTCCCAAAGTAGATTCAACTTGACGTGTGACGTTTCTGTGATCTTCTAGTAGGTAGAAAGGAAAATGGTTTCACTTTGTTTAATAACAGAGGCCAGCATATTGTGGGCATTCGCTAGGTCTTCTAAACACTTTGTGTACTACTTGGTAAATCCTGACAACAACCAGTGGGAGAGGGCTGCGATTCATCTGATTTTATAGGGGAGTAAATGGAAGCAGAAGGGTAACATAATCCCTGCCCAGTGCGGTCTGGCAGTGTGCCCCCAGCACCTGTGTGCTAAACCACTTCACTTGGTTGTCTCACTTGGGTGATTGAGAGGTTTCCAGCATAAAACCCTTATTTAACAGCCTTGCTCAGAGACCAACTCCACAGAGTTAAAAAAAGAACAGAAAAGGCTGAATTTAAAAAGATGAGATCAGGGTCGCCTGGGTGGCTCAGTGGGTTAAGCCGTTGCCTTCGGCTCGGGTCATGATCTCGGGGTCCTGGGATTGAGCCCCGCATCGGGCTCTCTGCTCAGCAGGGAGCCTGCTTCCTCCTCTCTCTCTTCCTGCCTCTCCGCTTGCTTGTGATCTCTGTCTGTCAAATAAATAAATAAAATCTTAAAAAAAAAAAAGATGAGCTCATAAAGCAATGGAAAGTTTGCCTTTTAAACTGTATTGGAACTTTTCAACCCCAGGGGATTTTCTTTAAGTCAATGAATGAAAAGACAATATTTCATTACTGAAACACCAACCAGACATCAGAAGAACAAGACTGTCAGTAGGGTTGGGCATGGATATTCTGCCAGGCATTGTGCTGAGTAATGGGGATGCAATAACGAACAAACTCCCTTGCCGCACCTCAAGCCTACTGGAAGGCTGCTGTACACACAGATCGTTTCAGATCAAGGAGGGAAGGGCTAAGAAAGACAAGAGTTATACACAGAGGACAGTCGGAATAAGGAAAAGAGGCATCCAGTTGAGAATGGTCAGGGAACACAAGACCTGGGCTAATAATAAGCCTCATGGAATAAAAAGGAGTTAATCAACGCAGAATAGAAGGGTTCCAGGCAAAACCCCAGAACGAAGGAGGTTATGAAGTGCTGCGAGGAATGAACCATAAAAGATAGTACCCTACTGCTATTCCATTCTAAGCTGCAAAATCTACCCCCTTGGAAAACGTGTCATGCCTACAGAGAAGAGCACTGTTTACGGTTCACTGGGCAACTTCGAAATGTTAGACTATGGTCCAGGGCTTAAAAACAAACAAACAAACAAACAAAAAACAAAACAAAAAAAAATGATAATGAAAGAAAAACAAAAAGGCTCAAGAGTTTCACTCCTAGGTATATGAAGACCACTTCTGTTTATAACTGCTTTAATTCAGAATTTCTCAAAGCTCTAGAAACATTTGAAAGTTCCCTCAACAATTCAACGGTGAATAGAACATGATAAATCCATTCAGCTGGACACCACATACAGCAATAAGAAATCTGAAATACTGATACATTTCAACAACATAGACAGATCTCACAAACATAATATAGACTTTAAAAAGCTATGGACAAAAGAGTACAAACTGTAAGGTTCCATTCTTAAATCACGGAAAGGTTGTTTATGAACACGTGATGGTAGAGTTTAGAAATACAGGGATTACTACAGAGTGGAAGGTGCATGAGGGATCCCTCCTGGATGCCAGAAATGTTCTGTATCTTGATCTTTGTGGTGGTTATGCATAACCATTCATTAAGCTCTCCCTTTAAGAATTGTGCACTATATGTAGGTTGTCTTAATTAAAATAAATTGGGAATGAATAAAAAGACAGTTCTTTTAAAAGTAAGGCAAAGTTAGGGCACCTGCACAGCTCAGTTGGTTAAGCATCCAACTCTTGATTTCAGCTTGGGTCATGATTTCGGAGTCATGAGATTGAGCCCCACATCAGGCTCTGTGCTTAGCACAGAGTCTGCTTGAGATTCTCTCTCTCCCTCTCCCTCTAGCCCCCTTCTACCCCCACACATCTGGAGGACCTCTCTCTAAAAAATAAATAAATAAATATTTAAAGAAATGAAATGAAAATTATGAAAAGTTGAGATAGAGATTTTTTTAAATTTTTTAATATTTTATTTATTTATTTGACACACAGAGAGAAAGAGAGATCACAAGTAGGCAGAGAGGCAGGCACGGTGGGTGGTGGGGAAGCAGGCTCCCTGCTGAGCAGAGAGCCCGATGTGGGGCTTGATCCCAGGACCCTGAGAACACAACCCGAGCCAAAGGCAGAGGCTTAAACTATTGAGTCACCCAGGCACCCCAAGATTTTTTTTTTAACTGTTTCATATGACCACCTTCTTTGGCAAACTGGTCTTCTAATTTGGATGGAGAAACAATAGGCAGACTTTGAGCTGCATGAATTCTACGTTTATCTAGTTTCTTAAGTCTGGGCATTGGCAAGGCTGGTGGTAAGAAAGAGGGGAGTTATTAATGAATCTTGAGCTTCAGCACAAAGTAGGGAATTTCTACTTTCTGAGCTTATGAACATGGTCTTTCACTGGCACACCTTGTCTTACTTAAAGATGTGGGACTGGAAAATCATGTTCAACCTAAAATTATATAGGTGTAAAGCAATTTTACCTAAAAGAAATAATTCTAGCATCTTGGGCAAATAATACAACTTCTTGGTCTTGCTTTCTTCATTCATAGGAAAACAATGGATTGGGTGATTCCTGACCTCTCTTCAAATCCTACTAAGTACATATGAACAATATAAGTAGTTGTCGCATTCAGAAGAGGGTTTTTGAAACTACTTTTCATATGCAATATACACTTCTCTTTTTAGTGTCACTCCCTCTTTTCATCATAAGTCTTTCCTAATTGCTACACAGATCAGATAACATGACTTGAAGTTTGCTTCAACACTCCCTCCTCCCCCAGTGTTTTCCTCTTTTATTCCTTCAGATGAAAATAAATGGACACTAGGGAACTTGAGCAATCATTCAACATGAAAAAATTTGAAAATCTTTTTTCATCTTCATGAATAAAATGAAAAGTCTTGCCATTTGCAAGGACGTGGATGGAACTGGAGGGTATTATGCTAAGTGAAATAAGTCCATCAGAGAAAGACAATTATCATATGATCTCACTCATATGTGGAATTTAAGAAACAAAACAGAGGATCATAAGGGAAGGGAGGGAAAAATAAAACAAGATGAAATCAGAGATAGAGACAAACCATAAGAGACTCTTAATCATAGGAAACCAACTGAGGGCTGCTGGAGTCAAGGGGTTGGGGGATGTGGTAACTGGGCGATGGACATTAAGGAAGGAAGGTATGATGTAATGAATAATATGTGCTATATAAGACTGATGAATCACTGAACCCTACCTCTAAAACTAAGAATATACTATATGTTAATTAACTGAATTTAAATAAAAATTAAAGATAAATTACACAAGGCAATTGAAAAAAAATCCTTTGCATTAAGACCCCGAATGATTTCTGTTCTACACTGATGCTGAGTGAGAAATTATGGAAAGCAGAGAACAGTAAATACTTTAGATTCACTCCCGCTACTTGCCCCTACTTGCCCCCCCCAACTGGGATGCTGTCTTATATAACTCTATTCCTACGAGGAGTACTAGGAGGTGAATAAAACAATAAACAAATACTATGGGAGTGGGTGGAGCTAGGCACCTGTCTAAAAGGGCCCTGATAAGCAGGTCCCCTTTTTTCCCTCTGCAAGAAATAGACCTCAGATGCCAATTCAGCTTCAGATGACCACTGAACATTCACCCAGAAAGTAACAGCTGAAGGGTGTGGGGCAAAAGGGGTTGATGGCCTCAAATAAACCCAGTGATGCTCCAGCCACACCCATTTCTCTACAAAAAATTTCCTGTGCTTACTTATACACATGTTTGCAAGAGAACAGGCTAAAGTCATGCTGTTCTTTTTTCTCTTAGGAAACATATCTCTCGTCATAATATGTTCCTTTTATTGGTTAATTTACCAAAATTTTATGACTATCTCCTTTTTGTCTTCACAGTCTACCCCATTGCTGACACTATGAACTAGCTTGGGCCAGTCATTCTACCACAGAGAGTCTCAATTTCCTTATTTGAAAAATGGATTTGAATAGATCATCAGTTCTTATCTCTAGCCATTCGCTAAAATCTCCTCAGGAGCTTTTCAAAATACTGATGCTGGGGTTCCAGGCCACAGGAGTTAAAGCAAAATATCTGAGGGTGTAACTAACTAAAACCTTAGTAGTTTTTGAAAGTTCCTCAGGTATTTAAAAGTCCCCAGCAAGCCAGTATTGAGGGCAGGCCTTTCCTGAACTAATATACTAGGGCTCTACTGAATGACCTTGAGGCACCTGGGGAGGGGGAGGGGGATCGGTAAGCCTGGTGGTGGGTACTAAGGAGGGCACATGTTGCATGGAGCACTGGGTGTGGTGCATAAACAATGAATTCTGGAACACCGAAAAAAATTTAAAAAAAAAATGGAACTCAAGAGATAATGTTGCAAGAAAAGGTAAAAAGTTCTCCAAAATGTTCAAAGTTCATCAGAGAAATACATGTTATTAAAAGCTCCTGAGGAATCTGGCTAAGATAGTTCATGCTAATTGCACACTCAAGCATACATCCCACTGCCCCTCAGACCACTTCTGCAGGTTTTCTTTTTGAATTCTCATAACAAGCATAAAGATGGGTTTTACACACTAATTTGGAGGTGAGGAAACAGGCCTCGAGGCACGAACAACCTGCCTGCCATCGTATGGTCTGTGCCAGATTCTGTTTTCAAACTCAGACTGTGTGCCTGGAATCTAGAGCTGATGCTTTTCACCTCTGCAGGACTATGAAGTGCTCTCTGACTTACTTACTTTCTTTCTTTCTTTCTTTTTCTTTTCTTTTAAGATTTTATTTATTTCTTTGACAGAGAGAGAGAGAGAGAGAGCACAAGTAGGCAAAGTGACAGGCAGAAGGAGAAGCAGACTTCCCACTGAACAGAGAGTCCAATGTGGGGCTTGATCTCGGGACCCTGGGACCATGACCCAAGCCGAAGGCAGACGCTTAGCCGACTGAGCCACCCAGGTGCCCCGCTATTATTTTTTAATTATGTAACCAAATTTCTGAGAAGTCCCAGATTAAAATCTGCCTTATTCCAAATGGTATACAGTTGAATCCCTATCTATTTCTGAATATTTGACCTGGGCTTCATAGCGGTGTGGCCCTGCTAGTGGCAGTAAGTCTGATGACTGGGGGAGAGCTTTTGCTTTGGTTCTAGCGAAGTACAGGGGTTCTTAGAAAGTACTGGAGAAGGTATAAGAATGAGACTGAGGTGTAAGACCAGGAAGCCCATGACTAAAAATCTTTTTTCTGTACATTTCATAGGAAAGTGACATGCTCATGAAAGGGCCTGGGCATGGTGAACCTTGTTACTATTACGGAGAATGACAAAAATGATCTGATCTTTAGCTCTGATGGGCTATTTATTCTAAATAAAGTTTACCCACTGTTCTTTATATGCAAGGACATGCCTTTATTCCAGGGCTCATCATCTCTTGCCTGAGCAACTTACTGGCCTTCTTCATCCTAACCTGGTCATTCAACAGTACTACTATATCTTAAAAGGCTGACAGAGTGATATTTTCCAAATATAAATCCCATACATCAGCCTCTTGAGTGAGATCCTTAAGCGATTCCCTATAGTCTGGGAGTTAAGCGCCAACCCTTATGGTAAGACGGTTAAGAAGGCTTTTCATGGTCTACCCCATGTGCCTTGTTGTGCCCTCCAGCCTCCTCCCTCCCTCCCTCAAGCCCAAACACAACTGCTTTCTTTCTAATCCTCCAACACTTCTAGTTCCTCCCTGCCTGTAGGCCCTGCATTAGTTCCTCCTAGTAACTCAGTTGTATTCTCCCAGATGCCCTGCACATCCCTCCTTCAAGCTTCCTCTTAAATGTCTCCTCCTCAGGGATGCCTTCTTTGACCATCCCACTCTAAAATCAATACCTACACTGCCTCCCACCCCCTTTCACACCTCCATTCGCTCTCAATGCCTCTCCTACTACCCCATTTATTTTCATCAAAGCCTATAGTACTGATACTTACATACATATATTAGTTTATTCTTGTATGTAATGACATAAGAACAGAGACCATGTCTTTCTTATTCACTGCTCTATCTCTAACAGTGCCTGTTGCATTTTCTGAGAAAATAAATGAAAGCAGTAGGGATCATTCTGAGAGAATAATCTTTGAACTAAAACACAGTTTTTTGGTCTTAAATATAAACATATATCAGGTTTAATAAATCATGTATATGTATATGTGTATATATATTTGTATACCATATTTACACATAAACGTATGAATGTTTACACATATATATTTATGTTTATACCCACAAATATATGTATATATATATATATAATATTTAGAGCATAATAATTAAAAAAACACCAATGCATTAGAGAAACTAAAAGTCACCACTACTTTGGAAGCCCCAATTTGCCCTACTCTGTGACACTATCCTCTCGTCTCCAGAATAACAATGATCCACGTTTTTCTGTTAATCAGTCCTTGAGCTTTTTTTTTTTTTTTTTAATAGTTTTGCCACTCATGTATCTATCTCTAGTTTTGGAAACTGGAGAGCAAGCACACACTCAGCGACTGGAGACATGGCAGGACCACCACTATTAAATGACGTTCTCAGAAGAAGAAGCGCTGCACTGAGCCACGGGACCAAAGCCTGCCCCAGCATCCCTGACTGCAGACAAGACCCCTCCTGGTGGGTGGGAGTGTCAGTGAGATGGGTCTAAAAAGTGCCATGAAAGCATAGAGACCATTGTTAGGCAGCTGGTAGGGCTCTAGCATGGACCAGACATGGATGTCCAGGGGAGAGAAGGTCAAAGCTGAGGGTGCTTCATGTTTTCTGCTTCTAAGTATGGTTTTCAGGGGTAGGTCAAACAGGAACACTTCTATGAGAGTAAAATGGGCCTTCAGGGGCATTCAGTGGGTTAAGCCTCTGCCTTCGGCTCATGCCATGATATTGGGGTCCTGGGATCAAGCCCTGCATCAGGCTCTCTGCTCAGTGGGGAGCCTGCTTCCCCCTCCCCTCTCTGTCTGGCTCTCTGCCTACTTGTGATCTCTGTTTGTCAAATAAATAAATAAAATCTTTAAAAAAAAAGAGTACAAAATCTCTTGAGTTTCTTATAAAACTAAACATACTCTTATCATATGATCCAGCAATCATGTTCCTTGTTATTTACCCAAAACAACTAAAAACTTCTGTCCACACAAAACCTGCACAAGCAGCTTTATTCATAATTTCCAAAACTTGGAAGCAACCAAGATGTCCTGCAGTAACTGAAAGGATAAACTGTGATATCCCCAGACGACAAAATCTTACTCAGTGCTAATAAGAAATAAGCTATCAAGCCCTAGTACTAGATGAAGGAACCTAAAATGCACGCTAATTAGTCAGGAGAAGCCAGCTGAAAAGGCTACATACTATGGGATTCCTAGTATATGACATCTGGAAAAGGCAAAACTATGAAGACAGTAAAATGATCTGGGGTTGTGGAAAGGGGGAAGCTAGGAATGAGCAGAGCACAGAGGACTTCTAGGGAAGTAAAAATACTCTGCATGATACCAAAAGGATAGATAGAGGATGTTATACATTTGTCTAGAGTCACAGAATGTACAACACCAAGAGGGAGCTGCAGCATAGACTACAGACTTTGGGGGGACTATGATGTGTCAGTGTAGGCTCATCAAGGTGACAAGTGTCCCACTCTGGTGGGATTATGGGGGAGGACCTGCATATGTGGAGTCTATGGGAAATCTCAGAACCTTCCCCTCAATTTTGCTGTGAACCTAAAACTTCTCTAAAAATCCACAATTTTAGTTAAGAAAAAAAGAAAGAGAGAAAGAAAGAAAGAAAAGATTCAATAGGATCCATCACTTGCAACTAAAACTGTGACTGATCTGCTGTGTATTTATTTATTTAATTTATTATTTTTATTTTTGCACTATGCTTTTAGCCGATCTTGGGACAGGCTTTATTGGATGTGTACTGGGACTCCTCTGTGGCCAGGACACAGCCATAACTCAAACTGGCTTACACAAAACAGATTTTTTGACTTATGTGACTGAGAAGCCCAGGAGCTTAATTTTTTTAATAATCTTTTTTTATCACAAACTTCCCAGTGAGTACATGGATACTCATTATATATTTTTCACACTTTCTTTAATATCTGCAATACTTCAAGACAAACTCAAACAAAGCAAAAGAAAACAAATGCAAAGTGGCAGGATGTTGTAGCTTAAAAAATACCACTGGTGTTTTGGTCTCTCCTTGTCCTGGATGGCTTGCTCTTCTCTAGGCCCCATGCCCGGTGGAATTGCCCTCAGCTCTAGCCTTACTGTACTTACAGCTGGCAGGAGACTGGCAAGAGTGAATCCTTCTCAACATTTCCACAAGTCTCAGAATTAACCACTGGCCTGAGCCAGGTTTCAAGCCAACTCTTGGAAGAACTATTTGGCCAGAGTTGTGTGCTGTTCTGATGGGCTGGGTCGGGGTCTCACGCTTCCCTTCTCCTAGGGCTAGGCTAACCATTTCTCTCTGCAGACTAATTCATGGTTTACCAGAGGCTATCATGGTGTTCTGACTAGGAGAAAGGAGATGGATGCTAGGCAGGAGAAACACAACTGACCATTTATGTTCTTGAAGATTATTTAGAGGAAAAAGGACAGAAATAAGACAAACAGTTCCTTCAGGACAAGAGAGATATTTCTCCAGTTGTCTCCCAAATTCTGAGGAGATCCTGAGGCAGCTCTAAAGTCAAATTATTGTCAGTAAGCTACCAAGAAGTACCAACTTTGTCCTACTGGTAGAAGAAGGTAGTGGAATTACCTTTTCTGTTAGTAACACTAGTATTAACGTGACAAAGATCCTATTCATGTTCAAACCACAGCCAGGCTCCTCTGAGTCTTTCCCAACTAAGCCTCAAACTTGGTCTATAAATACTTGAACAAATACTAACATAGTTTCAAGGAACTCAAGTCTGCCCCTCCAGCAGCTCAAGTCTGCCCCTCACACTCCCTTCTCCCCAGCAAAGTACCTGCCTGAGAAAACTCACTGCTGGCCCCCCAAATTAGTATCTGTTCCAGCCAATGCCTGAAGACAGAGCCTGTCTCCTAGTGTCTGTAAGAAGGTAAGAACCTTACTTCAGTGAAGGCCAGTTAACAAAAGCAGATGGGTTTCACATAGACCAACCCCCTCAAATCTCCCTGCTTTTTCTAAGTTCTCACTTTTCTGACTCTACAAGCCTGCACTTACCACTCCCTGCCCTGCACTCCCCGTCTCTCCTTAAAACACCTAGCCACCTTGTATAAATCCAAGTTGAATTCATTTCACACTGAACTCCTTTTCCTACTCAACAGTATATGACTGAGTAGAGTCTGTACTTATCACTTGACCTAGTGCCTGGCTTTGCTTCTCTTTCACATCTGTATCACAAGTAGAAAAATAGAAACAGTCAGAGGTAAAGGGCTGATAGGCTCTAGGAGCAAAGGCTGAGGAACAAAAACCCTAGAGACAACTGACATATACTTGGTTTGGCAATATGTGTGTGTGTGTGTGTGTGTGTGTGTGTGTGTGTGTTTTGCTTTCTTGTACCCATTCTTGTATACATGTCAAGAGATTACTTTCATTGTTTTAACAAGACTTTTCTGAAACAGACCACAAGAAACCATCACACTCAGGGACAGCAAAACCTGAGCAGGTGAGATGAGTGACCATTCTAGCTGGTCTGCTCAGCTTTGGGCAGACTGCCTGAAGCATTTGTCTCCTGTGTAAGATATCTCTATAAGCCAATCTGGACTGATACAACAAACTCAGAAACCACTGAGCTACACCCCACATAAATACGATAAACCCATCCTTGCATTATGGTATTATATCAACAAGAGCATTTGCTGATGACATTGTTTTCTACATTTTTTTAAGCTCTACTGAGATATAACTGACAAATTAAAACATATTTAAAATTGAGGAACAAATCCATCACCTCAGATAGTCACTCTTTTTTGGAAACAACTCTTTTAAGATTTACTCTCCTAGCAAATTTCAGTCATACACTATTGTCAGCTAGAGTCACCATACTACACGTTAGGACTTTGGATCTTATTCATCTTGTAACTGAAAGTTAGTACCATTTCACAACTTAGCTCCAATTCCCCCGCCCCACCCCTGTCCCTGAAAACAGTGATTTTACTGTTTCCATGAGTTAGACTTGTTGCTAGACTCCACCTGAGTGACACCATGCAGTACTTGTCTTTTCTCTGATTTCATTAGCATCATACCCTCTTTATCACTGTAGTCTCAAATGGGAGGACTTTCTTCCTTCTTAAGGCTGAGGAATATTCTATTGTATACACAAACCATGATTTCTTTATTCATCTGTTGAGGGGCACAGGCTGTTTTCCTACCTTGGCTCTCATGAATAATACTGTAGGAAGTTGTGTTAAAAGCGCTCCTGGCGCTAATTATGGCTTACCGTTGAAGTCATCTCTCGCTTCTTATTTGGAAGGGGTTATGCACAATGCGTCCTTTAAAGGCCCAGGAAGTCACCTGGCTGCCCTGGTGCTGGGGGAGGGAATGCTAAGGCCTCCTCCCCTGCAGGGGCATTGGTACCATGAAGGGAGGATCAGAGGCCAATGAGCCACAACATGGCTCAGTTCCAGTCCCAGATTCTACTCTTCATCTTGGCTGACCCAGGAACACCTTTTCATCCTGCTCTAGTGCCAACAGTGTAACATTTCTTGAGCGCTAAGGTACAAGGCACCGTGTATAGGTTTCTGAAATGCCTCTGTCATCCTGCAACGATTCTGACTGGGAAATACTGCTGTTCCCACTTTACAGACGAGGAAACTGGGGTTTAGTGAACGGTTCCATGTGTCTGTTAGGAGACCAAGGTATGTTACTGAGCGGGAGACACATCTTTTTGTCCCAGTTAACGAGATGTGCTGAACTATTTTTTGATACTAAATGCCAATGCTAGTGACATTACTGGGTTAGATGAACCCCTGGAAGGTACTTACAAAAAGGGTTTCCTCCAGCCCACTACCAAGTTGAGGTATCCACGGCATGGATGAAACAAGCGTTTTCAGAGACATTCTGTGTCAAACACTTCCAGCCTAAGGGAGGAAGGAGGCTTCACTGGCATTACTGAGTAGAAAGGGAAAGGCTTTTTGATTCTTTGAACAGCTGAGGGCAAGCACAGGCATGTTTCTCCTAAGTGAAAGTAGACTTCACTCCCAAGATGATCAGGGCTGATAGGGGGGTGGGGGTGGGGATGGGGGTAGAAATGAAGATTTACATAATCCTCCCCTTTAATAACCCTGGGGGTGACCTCTGCTCCCCAGATGGATGCAGACCTGTTCACTACCCTGCCTCAGGCATGCTGGTTAGAAAAGACCACCTGAACTTCCAAGAGCATTTTTACACTACACCCTTCTTTTATTGGTGGATAGTGAACTTTTTCATTTGTTTATGGCCTTCTGAGAGAAAAGGACTGTGAAGCACAGATTGTCAGGGTATTTTTCATTACTATTTCAAGTCTTTAGTTACCTTATACTCTTGTCTGTATTTTTGCCAAATGTATTTCCGCACTCGATGGACTGTGGGATATTCCATATGAAATTCAGGTCTACCCTCCAAACCGTTCTGGTATTTACTAAATAAGGTGAACATTGAATGTGTGTTCTGAGAGCCTCTGGCCCGGGGCGAAAATCAGATTTTTCGGTTTGTGGTGCCACCACGTGGACAGAACCAGGATTGCAGTCCATGCCATCCGCGGATCTGAAAAGGAAGTACTTTCCCTTGGAGATCATTCTTTAATTACAAAATATCATTACTCTGTAGTTCTTTGGCTTTAAATGCAGATACAGTTAAAATCCCAGTGTGATTTCTAGTGACACCTGGCAAGCTGATTCTAAACTTCATAGGAAAGTGTAAGTGGTCAAAAATAGCAAAGTCCCTTTAAAGAAGAAGGTGGGAGGCCTTTCCCTACCAGCTGTCAGGACTTACAATGAAGCTGTAGCAAGTAAGAAAACACAGCCCTGTCACAGGGATAGACTGATCAGTGGGAGAAATAGAATAAAGTGTCTACAAATTGGCCCATATGATGTGGCACTTTGATATAGGACCAAAGAGTCATGACAGATCAGTGAGGAAAGGAGGGACTGTTCAGTAAACAGAATTGGAACCAATGATTTTTCCATGTCAAAACAAAGTAAAATCCCCATCTCCCACTGGATGAGTTTTCCATTTGCTGCTCTAGCAAATTACCATGGACCGGGTGGTTTAAAGGACAGAAATTTTTCTCACGGTTCTGGAGTCTGGAAGACCAAGGTCAAGGTGTGGGCAGGCCTGGATTCTCTTGAGACCTCCCTCATGGGTTGCAGATGGCTGCCTTCTGGCTGTGTCTTCACGTGGTCGTTCCCCTGTGCACTCCTCAGGCATCCCTGGGGTCCCCTCGTATGCCCAAATTTCCTGTAATAAGGATGGAAATTAGACCGATTAGGGTTTCACCCAGATGCCCCCTTTAACCTTAGTTAACCTCTTTCATGACCGTGTCTCCAAGTACCTTCACAGTCTGAGAGACTGAGGGTTAGGACTTCAATATATGAATTTTGGGTGGACATAGCTCAGCCCATAACACACACTGTATACAAA